>NW_027150802.1:0-27736 GCF_020186115.1 Histomonas meleagridis
CGTCATGATATATTGCATTCTTCCAACATTTTTCTATATCGTCAAGGAAATCTTCAAGCGGTGATTCTTTAATGGCTCTAATTTGATTTTGAACTATTGACGAATCGTAACGGTCAAATAAATTCCTTTTCACAAAATCATCAAGATTTAATGACATTAAATAATTATATAAAGATAATGGAAAATTAATGTCATCAATAACATCTTTATCTTCAAAAAATTCCGATTGAGACATACTTCTTTCTTTAAATCTAAACATACAAAACCTAGACAGTAACGCTTGGTCTCCTGAATTCAACATGCCGTATAAATCCGCGTGATTTGTATTTAATATATCGATTGCGAAATCATTTTCTTGGCGTGTATCACGATTCATTGCTCTTACCGTTTGTGAGTTATTAGTCAATCGCTTTATAATTTATTTGTGGTTTTGTTTGAATAATTATCAATTGAAAATTCGTCATATGCTCGGTATAATTTTTTAGCAAATCCACCGTTATGCTTCTCATTTGATTGCTGTTCATTAATTCCGACTAAAGCAAAATCACCGTAAAGCTTCTTAAATGAATTATCAATATAAGTCTTTCCTGTATTACCAACAAATGAATATTTAATAAAGAATACGGGAGCTTTTTTGTGATACTTTAAAGTAAAAGCAGCGATTTTCAGTAAATGATGAAAAGCTTTTATTGCTTCTTCATCGAACAATTGATTTTCAATCAATCGAATCCATTTATTAATAAGTTCAGGTTTATCCTCTATCACATCATAACTCGTTGTAATTGACGGCGCTCTAAAGGAAGAGAAAATTTTATTATCATCTCCGACGACATCGTACTTCACAAAACTTTTGAATCTAACTCTATTCTTAACGTTTCGCAATTCTTCAGAGAGAGATATAGTTTTTGTATCTGAAATCTTTTTATGCCTTTGCCGAATCATTTCTTTTTTTTCGGTTGATGTTGGAATCGTGATATCAAAATTTAAATAGTTTTGAAGTGTTTTTTGGTCTAAAACTGAAAAATTGATGTTGTCGTCATTGAAAACTTTCATTATATAATCGCCTGAATCAGTGAACGCCAAACATTTTATAAGATTATTAATGTAGTCGTCGACTGTTGAAAAACGAATCATTTCTTTCAAATAATCGGAGAAACAGTATTTTGAATTTAAAAAATCATCTTTAGAAACATTATTTTTTTTAATTAACGGTAATATGAATTTATTATAATAATCACTATTGTGAATTTTTAATATCTTCAATAAAACACCATAATTCTTATATTTTTAATTTTTATTTCTCGCTATTTGTTCAAAGAATTTATTTTTGACATTAACAGTCAAATCAGCTGTTTCATAAATTTTCATAAACGCATCATTTATTATATCGCGATTGATAAAATCACAATCAAATGAATTGATACCACTAATTACAGGAAGTAATGAAACCTCAACATCAACAGATTTATTGCAATCATTATGAATTTCAATATTTTTAAAACCACCAACTAAAGCGTTAAATAATTTTAATTTATCCTATGAATCTCTCTCTTCTGTTTCTTCTTCATCAAATAATTCTTCATTAAAACTTAATTCTTCACTAATAACAGTAATTTTTTCATTTCGTTTTTCAATCAAACTTTCAAAATCAATTTTAATTTCTTCATATAACGTATTTCTAAGTTCATTGGAAGTCATTAATTCATCATTATTGCAATCATTTATTAAAATATATTCGCCTATTACTCCGTCATGATTTATTGCTTTACTTTCGGGTAAAACCACTATAGAACGTTTATTTGAATCAATCGGCGCAAACAAATCAACATCAAACAATTCACAACTGAAGCATTTAATAAATCTATTCTTACTTAAAGGTATTGAACAATCCCATAAACTATAAATATGAGTTCCTCCTGACGCAGTTTTACTTCAAAAGCTTTAGAAGTAAATGATTTCAAAACTTCTTCTCGTTCACATTTTACGTCTATATCAACAATAGCGTACGGCGATGAATTAGCGAGTAATGCTTCACCAGTCTTTTTACCAATCTTTACTCCACCGTGTTTTTCATAATTGCGAAGAATAATCTTTCTACCAATGAATGTATCGTTATTCATGTTCTTTTTAATGATGCTAAAAAAAGTAATTACAACATTAAAACTAAGCTTAATTACAACATATATATTTATAATTTTTACAACTAATGAATGGAATCCATTAATGACATCAATAACTTAGATGATAACAAAAAACATAGATTGACAAAGAATCAAAAAAGATTGTATATTGATTTTCTAATGCGTGATGATATAAAAGAAATTTTAAAAACAATTCCTAAAAGGTCACAATTGAATTTTTTAAGACAAGCTTTCGAAAAAGAAACTGGAATTAAAATATCACGTCATATAGCTAATTAAATAAAACCTGACAAGATTCCAACAGTCATTTATGGCGGTCAAACTTATATTGTATGTTAAACATTTATTTTTGTCTTTCGATTGTATAGTAATGTGATTCGTCGATCGTTGTATTTGTTGTTTCATTTGATTATATCACAATGATTTGTCGATTTTAAAAAAATTATTGAGTCACAAAGTAACAAGTAACTTTTACATTTCTCTATAACGTCGGAGGATTCCGCCATCCGCCATTAAAATCAATTTGTTACTCGTTATTCTTTACATTTAACAATAAATATAAGAAGCTCCCATAACATTTAATGAATCGCGAACGGCAAAAAGTTCCGACATATCATTCGATTATATACATTAATGAAAGCGTTAATTGAAGAAGTCGAGACAAACATTTTTGTTCTTTCATCAACAAAATTATTAACGTCAAAAGTAGATTTTAATAGTAACTGTTAAATCTTAAGGCGTCATTTTCCTGTCGCCATTAAATTTTTTAAAATTCTCAAGACCGTGCATTTTTGCACATCCTTAAATCAAAGTTAATTTTTAAATAACGATTTAAATTTTTATTGATTACAAAAATGAGTAAAATAACAGTTGACCGTAAAGGAAGATTAAGAAAAAACCAAGTTATTGATTTTATCCTGTGATACGATACTTTAAAAGATGATTTGAAAAACATGAGCCGGTCGAAGATTCAAGAACTTTATTTAAATGATTCAGGCATTGCTGTATCGAACAATTTTATTGCTCAAACTTTGAAAAACGAATATTTAATAAAAGATAATAAGATTTATCGGTTATACGGCGAGTTTGATAACGGCGTTAATGATAGTTCAACATCAGACAAAGACGAAGATAAAGATAAAAAAGAAGACAAAGTAAATACATGAATTGAATGATTTTTGATAACAGCTACGGTCGCCCGTCCCGGGGCGACCATAAGAAACAAGCTTGAAACTCAAAAATACTTCTTCATTTAATTAATTCACAAATGGAAAATACAAACGACTAAACGTAAATTTAGAAACAAGTCGAAACAAGTTGTGAATGATTCATTTCTTTATATCAATAATTAATCATTACTGTTATTCATTAACGGCAGAAGTCAACACCAACATTTTTTAAAATTTACAAGACTGTGCATTTTTGCACATCCTCAAAATCAAGTTAATTTTAAAACATACATTTTATAATTTTATTTATATTATAACATGGAGTTATCAATTCCAGAAGAATTTTCAAAATATAATATACCATTTAACATAGAGGAAGAAGAATTTACAAATGCAAATACTATTATAGAAAATATATTTAGAATTTATGGGAAACAAAATTGCATTGAGTTTTACTTTGACTTTAACGAATCACAAACGTTTGATAATATAGTATATAGAATCAGAATAAACAATATAAAATTTGGTGATAATAATATAACGTTTAAAATTCCTGAATACATTCACGTAACAAACACAAAGCATAGAACATTAACTAAGAATAATAATGAAGTCGTTTATCTTACCAAGAACTCTGAAACGTTCAGAAATAAAGATGGAGTCGTCGTTAAATACTATTATTATCATTTTAATTGAAAAATCATTGACGGAAGGATAAATTTAAAACAAGTATCTTTGTGTTGAATGACAAGAAAATTGATTTTCAGTAATTATGAACATTAATCAAAAAATCATTGATTCGACGAATGAAACAGAAACGTTTAAAATTGATTTCTCAAACAAATACTTTTCATTCTCGATTTCATAAACGGAATCATTAATTTAAAACATGTCAAAACAAGTGTGAATGATTCATATTATTTTTAATGCTACCTAACAATCTAACTTAACTTAACCTAACAAAAAATTTTGGAGAAAGACTTTTCAGAAATAGCTGTTTCTTCGAACCATCATTTTTGATTGTGTGAAATTATCCGAAAAATGCAAGTTAGCAACAGTTGCTGAGTTGTGTGTGCAAAAACACCGGACCTTATGATTCAAGCGAAACTAAACAGAAAACACACAAAAATACTTTTTCAATTAATCCGAATAATTAATGAATGTGTTGAAACTAAACAGAAAACACACAAAAAATACTTCTTCATTCATCTGAATACGTTAATGAATGTGTTGAAACTAAACAGAAAACACACAAAAATACTTTTACAATTAATCCGAATAATTAATGACAAAAACATAAATACCTTTCATTTCTTGATTTTTCATAAGCGGCAAAACGTAATTTTTAAAACGTGTGTTTTTCAGTGTATTTTCTTCAGAAAGTATCATTAAAATTTCAAAGGTGATTTTTAACGAAAAAATTCACCCTCAACGAATCGGAGTAAATGAGCGTTTTTTGAATGATTTAACGTAAATATTGCATGTTTGCTTGAGTTGCTGAAAGGTTAAAATTTTATTTTTTTTTAACCCTCAAATTTTTCATTGACATATATCACTAACTCAGTCGTAGATTTCACATATTTCTTGTTCTTCAGTCACATTAACATTAACGTAAGAAGTTGATTTTACATATTTCTTGTTCTTCAGTCACATTAACACTAACGGAGAGAAGTCAATTTAAAACAAGAATTTTTGTGTATAAATGATTTAAAAATTGATTTTTAGTAATTACAAATAATATATATAAAAAGTTATTGATTCGTCAAATGGACGCATTGGTGAAGACGTTGATTTTGCATGTTAAGACTTATTCAGTAATTAATTCCACTGTAGATTTTCAGTGTTTACATAAAATATTTATACTACCCGATAACTTGATATACCAGGTAGTTATCAGGTAAAATTGCGATTAGCTAAAGGGAAATCATAATTGTTCTGTGAGTTATTCTAACTTGATGATATGAGCCGGATATTGCATGTTTGCGGGAGCTACTGAATGAAAGCGTCAACGGCAAGACGTATATTTAGAAACAAGTGTTTTTTGTATAAATGATTGAGAAATTAATGATACAGTAAACTATAAAACATTCATTTATAGTCATTGATTCGTCAAATGGACGCATTAATGAAAAATTGATAATGATTCAGTATTATAAAATATATCATTGAAATTTCGAAGGTGATTTATTAACCTTAAAGTTAACCCTAAACGAAACGGAGTAAATGAGCATTTTTTGAATGATTCAACGTAAATATTGCATGTTTGCTTGAGTTGCTGAAAGGTTAAAATTTTATTTTTTTTTAACCCTCAAATTTTTCAGTAACATATAACATTACCGGAGACGTAAATTCAGAAACAAGAATATTTCAGTTGAATAACAAGAAAATTGATTTCCAGTAATTATAAGAACATTCATATATACATTAATTAGAAGTTGTTGCATTCGACGAATGATAGCATTAACCGCTCAAAAAATAATTCTTCATTCATTCGAATAGTTATTGAAAGTTGACGGAAGGATCCTATAAAAATACTAATACTACTATCAAAAAAGTTATTAGCAACAGTAAATTCAAAATGTTCTGTGAGTTATTCTAACTTGATGACTTGACGTGAATTTTGCATGTTTACGTGAGCTGTTGATTGATTAACAAACGGTGAATGTTGATTTAAAACAACTATTTTTATGTTGAATAACAAGAAAATTGATTTTCAGTAATAATTCACATTCATATGAACATTCATATAAATATTCATTATAAGTTATTGATTCTCTGTAGATTTAAGCGCGAATGCTGTGATTGACATTATAATTTCAATGTTTTGTATTTAGTGTTTTGTATTTGATGTTTTGTATTTAGTGTTTTGTATTTACTTCTTTTGTATTTTATAAATATATCACTATTAAAATTAAGTTGATTTATAATTTTATTTTTCATTTTTTTTATTTATATAAAATGGATATTGAAAAACATATTTCAAACGAAGAAGAAGATTGTAAAGTTATTGATATGATTGAAAAGAAATAAGAAATTATAACCAATAACTTAATTCAAAAAATCGAAACTTTAAAACTAAATGACAAATTAGAGGTATTAAAGAAAATTAATAATAATCCTGAATTTTATGACAAGAAACAAATTTCAAAGGATGAAGAAGAAGAATATGAGCTCGAAACTTTAGCTGACATTTCGTTTGAAGCTGTTGATATCAGAGAGTTTAAAAATTCAAAGTTTGAAAATTACTACTTCGATATTCGCGTTCATGGGTTCTATTTCTTCGACGGTATTTTTTATCATCGTTTGCGCGTAAATTATGACCGACTCGAAAATGCGTTCGTGTTCTTACGTGATATTTACGATATATTAGTTTCCGTTCGTTTGTCTTATTATTATAAATTTGTGGGGTTGTACTAAGTAATTTTATTTTTGTTTTTTCATTAAATACAAAACACTAAATACAAAGCATTATATACAAAAAAACACTCGTTCGAAAATTACGTTTTACCGTTAGTGTTTCATCAAGAAACGAAACGTATTTATGACGATTGTTTATGTTTTATCATTACGTCTTATCAAGAGTGATTGTATTTATTTTTAAATTTGAATGAAGATTCAACTATTTTTCAATTAATGGAAATCAATTTTTCTTGTCATTCAACTGAAAAACACTTGTTTGGAAATTACGTTTTGCCGTTAATTTTATATGTTGATGAATAAGTATAAACATGTAATATATACTTCTCTCCGTTAGTGTTTGTATGCTAATGAAAAATTTGAGGGTTAAAAAAAAAATAAAATTTTAACCTTTCAGCAACTCAAGCAAACATGCAATATTTACGTTAAATCATTCAAAAAACGCTCATTTACTCCGATTCGTTGAGGGTGAATTTTTTCGTTAAAAATCACCTTTGAAATTTTAATGATACTTTCTGAAGAAAATACACTGAAAAACACACGTTTTAAAATTACGTTTTGCCGCTTATGAAAAATCAAGAAATGAAAGGTATTTATGTTTTTGTCATTAATTATTCGGATTAATTGTAAAAGTATTTTTGTGTGTTTTCTGTTTAGTTTCAACACATTCATTAACGTATTCAGATGAATGAAGAAGTATTTTTTGTGTGTTTTCTGTTTAGTTTCAACACATTCATTAATTATTCGGATTAATTGAAAAAGTATTTTTGTGTGTTTTCTGTTTAGTTTCGCTTGAATCATAAGGTCCGGTGTTTTTGCACACACAACTCAGCAACTGTTGCTAACTTGCATTTTTCGGATAATTTCACACAATCAAAAATGATGGTTCGAAGAAACAGCTATTTCTGAAAAGTCTTTCTCCAAAATTTTTTGTTAGGTTAAGTTAAGTTAGATTGTTAGGTAGCATTAAAAATAATATGAATCATTCACACTTGTTTTGACATGTTTTTAAATTAATGATTCCGTTTATGAAATCGAGAATGAAAAGTATTTGTTTGAGAAATCAATTTTAAACGTTTCTGTTTCATTCGTCGAATCAATGATTTTTTGATTAATGTTCATAATTACTGAAAATCAATTTTCTTGTCATTCAACACAAAGATACTTGTTTCCAAATTTACGTTTTGCCGTTAAATATAATCATTAATTCCTCCGTAAAACTCTTGATTTTCAGCTGATTTTAACGAATTATAAAAAATTAAGTTCATCTTTTAAAAAATTTATTTTTTCAATTTCTATAAAAAATATGAGTTGGATTAGTTGTGTTGTTGATAAAGATTACGAAATATTCTCAGAATTTCCTTATCAAATAAAAAGAAAATCGAACAAGAAAATTATTAAAGATACGTTAAATAAAAATGACGGTTATATTTGCTGTCGCTTAAATAACAAAACATATCACAAACATAGAATCATAGCGTTGCAATTTATTCCGAATCCTGAGAATAAAACACAAATAGATCATATGAATTACGACAGAACAGATTTTCGCATTGAAAATCTTCGATGGGTTTCGGCGTCTGAAAATTCGAATAATGTCGCATCATACAGAAAGGATTCTGAGTATTTTGACGAAATTAACGAGGATTCAATTGAGATGAAAGAATATGCCGGTCATGAGTTGGAAGTATATTATTATGATGATGAAACAGATGCGTTTTATTTCTGGAACGGTATTAAATTCAGAAACCTTAATATTTGTCATAATAAGCGCGGTTATGCTTTTGTTCGTGTTAGAGATATAAATAATAATAAAGTTGAGATATGTTATGCAATATTCAAAATAATTTACGGCTTTGTTTAATTTATTTATAACTTATATTTTCCAATTATTGATAATCAATTTTCTTGTCATTCATAACTTGTTTCGACTTGTTTGAATCAATGATTCCGTTCATGATTTTTCAATTATCTTCTTCTTTATCTTTATCTTTTTCGTCTGATGTTGAACTATCATTAACGCCGTTATCAAACTCGCCGTATAACCGATAAATCTTATTATCTTTTATTAAATATTCGTTTTTCAAAGTTTGAGCAATAAAATTGTTCGATACAGCAATGCCTGAATCATTTAAATAAAGTTCTTGAATCTTCGACCGGCTCATGTTTTTCAAATCATCTTTTAAAGTATCGTACCACAGGATAAAATCAATAACTTGGTTTTTTCTTAATCTTCCTTTACGGTCAACTGTTATTTTACTCATTTTGTAATCAATAAAAATTTAAATCGTTATTTAAAAATTAACTTTGATTTAAGGATGTGCAAAAATGCACGGTCTTGAGAATTTTAAAAAATTTAATGGCGACAGGAAAATGACGCCTTAAGATTTAACAGTTACTATTAAAATCTACTTTTGACGTTAATAATTTTGTTGATGAAAGAACAAAAATGTTTGTCTCGACTTCTTCAATTAACGCTTTCATTAATGTATATAATCGAATGATATGTCGGAACTTTTTGCCGTTCGCGATTCATCAAATGTTATGGGAGCTTCTTATATTTATTGTCAAATGTAAAGAATAACGAGTAACAAATTGATTTTAATGGCGGATGGCGGAATCCTCCGACGTTATAGAGAAATGTAAAAGTTACTTGTTACTTTGTGACTCAATAATTTTTTTAAAATCGAGGAGTCACTAAATGATATAACAAATGAAACATGAATTTTCAAGCGTTAATACAACAATCAACAAAGAAGTTTATGATATCATTAATTTTGAAACATGAATTTTTAAGCGTTAATACAACAATCAACAAAGAAGTTTATGATATCATTAATTTTGAAACAATCAAATGAAACATCAAAAAATTAATAATAAATTAATTGAAATTTTGATTTGCCCGGATGCTTGGATTGGAAGTATCTGTTCTGAGCTTGCGATATTTTTTTGGTTCATCTGCTCGACTTTTGACAAAAATAAATACTCTCTACACATCAATAACTTTTAAATTTACTGGCTTTTCTCCTTTCTCTGTTTCCTTGTCATTAAACGATTTTTCATAAGCTTTATATTCAATTATCGCGTAAAGGTCAGGTATCTGTTCTTTTGGCTCTAATTTATAAATCCTCACGCGATTCTTGCTGTCATTAATCATTATATAATTTTAGCAATCAGGGTGAGTATCAATTAGAGCTTCATATTGTTTTCTTGTTATTCTTTGCATTTCGCAAACGCTCAATAATTTTCTAGCTAATCTCGTTTGTTTGTATCCTTCAATCTTGATGTTATCAATAACTAAACCGTGACTTTTATATTATCAACAATGAATCTATCAACAGCGTTTAAATCTAAATACTGACGTTCAAGCTGTTCATCAAATAAAACATTACTCTTATCGTTTATTTTTCTAATTAACGCCTCAGGATTAAATTCAGTAACATCAACTTGTGTTTTCATGTAATGTTAAAATAATTCCATGTACTCTTTCACGTAATCGCCTTGTTTGATTGGCTGGAATTCCTTATACAAATTATTGAAATATCCTTCATCTCCACATTTAGAATTATTAACTTCAAAATAAATTAATCGTCTATCTTTTTTTTCTTCTTGTATCGGATTAGGATTATTAGAAGTTAAGATATAGTTCGCCCAAGATTCAATTTCTATTGAGTCTATTTATTTTGTTCCTTTAATAGTATTTTTTTGCGTAAGCTTTGATTTCATTTTTCCTAAATATTTAAATTTCTCTGTCGCTTCTGGCGGTTCATTTATGACTATCACTACTAAGTTGCGATCAATCAAACCGTTAAACTTACCAAATACTTTGTTTAGGTCATCACAAATTCTTAATACATATTTACCTAGAATCTCACAAAATAATTCAATTGGTGAACTCGAGAGTCTGAGTAGCATACCCAAAACATACCCACTTTTGGACGGTTATTCCCACAATTTTCGACTTTTTGAATTCGATGTAAAATAACCGTCTCATTTCTTCAAAATTTCGGATAAAAAAAATTTCGAAAAAATAAAGCTCAACAAAATAAAATAATTTCAACAATAGTAATAACTATATCAATATAATTATTCATGAATAGTATAGAATTAAATAATAATGAGTATTCGTGTAAAAAACGATATTGAAAATAATCATAAAATATTTTAAAATAAATAATATAATCGAATTCTCCATATGTTAAAACATATTACTGTATTATTTATTTGCCAAAATACAAAATGTATATCGTGTTATTAGCAAATGTTTTTGATGTCCATTATGCATTATTGAATTCATGTTCAAAAAGTGGGAATTGTGAAGAAATTTCATTCAATTTTAATTTCAATACTTTACATTTTTGCCACAATAAATTCTGAACAAATAAAAAATGACATTGTAAAACAAAATAATTTAAATGAATAATCAATAAATAAGAATAATTATATACATTAAGCATTGACAAACAATGAGCTACAAAATATATTCTTCAATAAGCATTAAATGACAATAATTTATGAAAAACATTATTTACAATCATTGATAAATAATGAATTATAATGATTTGTTTTATTAAACAATAATAAACAAAGAATATTAATGATTTGTTTTTTTAAACATCAATAAAATATGAATAATAATGATTTACTCTATAAAGCAATAACAAACAATGAAGTTTAATGATTTGTTTTATTAATCATCAATAGACAATGAATAATAATGATTTCTTTATTCAACAATAATAAACAATGAATAATAATGATTATCATTAATTAAACATTAATATACAATGATTTATAATTATATGTTTGAGTAAACATTAATAAACAATGATTATCATTCAAATATCACATCATCATATGAGAAATAGTCTGAGTATTTTGATACAATCTCTAAAATAGTGATTTTTGTATTATTCTTAAACGGCTTATAAAGCATGAATTCAAAATGAATTTCTGGCATTAACGTCTTTATTATAAATTTCTGTTTGTTGTTGATTTATTTAATATATACCCTTCTATTACAAAATCCAAATACTCCGTGTAAGTCTGACAGTAATTTGCAAATTCATTTTTTGAGTGACGTTTTTTTGTGAAATTCTCAAACGTATAAGTTGATGTATTTACATTTACTGGATCATCAATGACATCATAAATTTTGTATTTATCTCTAATACCTTCTAAGAGTTTGTTTATTATACTAAAATACCATCTATTAGTATCTTCCTTTTTATAATATCTGCCAAGAACTGATTGTATCGTATGTTCTACGGCATGCTGGTGTTCATTATCTGAATACCATTTAACCAAAACATTCTTCAAACGAGTTTTTGTATAAGGTGAATGATAAAGTGGCGCAAGGTCATTTAAGAGAACATTAAATTCAGCGTCAAAATTATTCAACAACTCCAACAGTAAAGTTCTGAATAATTTTGAGTTCATCATCAAATTCTAACTCATCAACGTCGAAATTATTTTGTTTCCTTTCTTGCATCATTCTCTCTGTTTGTTCTTTCTTTGTTTCCTTCGGCTTGAATATTTTGCTTCATTCTCTTTTAGTTATTAACTATTTGTTTCCTCTTACTTGAATTATTTGAGTTACCGGTTTTTTGTCTTCACATATAAATCCATGATTTAATTTATTGTTTGAGTCATTTTGTTTAAATATTTTATCTGATAGAACGTGACGAAATAATTGACTCGTCGTTTTATTTTCTCTTTTTGACACAAGCTTATAAACGTTAATATCGCAAAATTTATTTATTCCATTCCTATAAAATCCTTTCTTTTATGTGTGTTTCATTATTTCTGTCAAATTTTTTGTAAAAATTCTTTTTTCATAGAAGACAGCGTGAATTGATAAATAATAATTATCATTCTCTAAATACCTAAAACCATAATTATCTGTCATTTCTTTATTATTTGTATATCCTCCGTTAAGGAAATCACCAAATTTTTTTTTAATGATTCAAGCCAACCGTACACATCAATAAAATCTACTTCTGATTTGAGCGAGTCAAAATCAAAATATAAATGTACTGACCCTTCAGAAATTAAGAATATAATAAAACCATTACTGAAATCATAATTGTTCACTTCGTCATAGCTTATAGTTTTTGGTTTAAAATTATTTGGTCTAATTATTAATAATTACGTAACACTTTATCTTATTTTTTGATTTTTTTATTTCATTATATAAGGAGTCGATCAAAACATCAGAGACTTCAATCGAACTATTAAGCATTATTTATATACTGATTAAAAAATCAGAATTGCAGTTTAGAGATGAGCTTTATTTTTGAACATTAGGTTTTTTGTTGTTCGGATTGGGAGTTGATATTTCAGTTCATGTGAGTCGTCAATTTGAAACTTGTGGGAATAAATTATAAATTAATTCAAAAATCAACTGTGCACGGTTTGAAGCCTCTGTTCTGAGCTCGCGATATTTCTTTGGTTCATCTGCTCAGCTTAAAAACATTCAAATTTACAAAATCATTAGTGACTTCATACGAATGAAACATGAATTTTCGAACGTTAAATACAAAAATCGACGAAGAAGTTAATGATATCATCGATTTGAAACAAGAATTTTTGCAAATTACAAACGAGCAAAATTCTGCGGTTCATTTGTACGTTATATATTACCACGTCATGACGGAATAACTAAGAAAAATATCAAATCAGCCGTGAATGTTATAAAATTGATAAAAGAAAAAAAAACATGTACGTTTTAATTGCTCAAGACGGAGCAGTAATAACAAAACCAAGATCTAAATTAATATCGATTGGCGATTTGCAAAACAAAGTTCGCTTCGCGAATAAATAACCTGATAATATTAAATGGGCATTAACATTTCCTGGTAAATGAAACGGTACCGTTGAGTCAATTCTATCATTTAATCCTAAAACAAATAAGTATAAAATACTTTTTACCGTTCCTGGGATTCGACGTATAGAGATGAAATTCCTGCTTCATTTCTCCGCGGCAATACTCTTCATAAACAGTCAGAAATTAAAAAAGCCTCTTCGAAGCATCAAAGTCTTAAAGACCGAAGAATGTTTTAAAAATTAGCATTAGTTATGATATCATCGATTTGAAACATGAATTTTCAAGCATTGAATAGAGCAGAATTTTGCGATTCATTCGATATTGTGAGTCGGCAATTGATTTATTTTTAATTTCAGACTTAAATCCTTCGAAAAATGCTCATTTTCTCCGATTCGTTGAGGGTTCACTTTTGAGTTAAAAAATCATTTTTGATTTTCAAATGGTACTTTTTTGATAAAAATTAACATTCTTCATAAAGTATCTTCATCAACTTCGTCATCAACTATATGTTCTTTTATTTTTCTGTAATATTTTTCGAACCTATCATAAACTTCTGGCAATAAATTATATACATTAAATACTTTTCCATCAATTCTTTTTGCAATAGCATTTCCCGTAAATTTTTTCATATTTGCAATAAATGTTCTTGAGCTGCAACTGTTGAATTTGTTTTTTTCAACAAAATCACAATAAAGATTAAATTAATCAGGACCAGTAATATTTTTGATTTTATCATAATTGTCTCTAGCGTAAATTTTATAACTTGACATTGGAGCTTCTTTAATATTTTCTTTTGCTTCAGTATTTGGTATTACTCTTAAATTTGTTTTTGACACATCACACACACACAGCACAACTCCACTTCGTTTCATTGTGCACTTCGCTTCGCTCGGTGTGTGTTCTCAGCTCACTCGCGTTCGCTTCGAAAATAAAGTTTACTTCCAAATAACAACAATTTCAGATAAATAATTTGTTAGAAATGTAGCCGCTACAAAATATATACACGCTACGCGTAATATTCAATAGTAGTAGTAATAACCTCTAAAATACCTGTATTTTGTATATGTTACTTTTGTAGCGTATGTTATTTCTAAATATATTACATAATAAAGTTTACATAATAATGATATATATGAATTTTGCGAGAGTGACAGGTAACGTAACGCTACACGCTACACGTTAATGATAATAATAATAATAAAATTTTCTCAAAATGAATTTTTTTATTTATATAAGACATGAAATCTAATGGAGAATGGCAAACAACTAAGGTTGATTATGATTATGAAATTAACACTAATTATTCATATCAGATAAGAGATAAACATACTAAAAGAATTATTAAAGAAAGTTATAATAGATGTGAAATATTCTGTGAAATATATTTCTAATCTTTAATATATTACATAAGCTACAAGTTACGAGTTACAAAAAAAATCTCAAAATAATTAATCATAAATGTATTTCTAAAAAGTATATGTTTATAAAATTTTAACATTATTTTTATTTGTAGCAGAAGATATGACAACCGTTACAGATTAAAAGTTAACATTTGATGACGTTTAAAATACTACAATTGATATCAATGATAAATTTAATTTAATGGATATTCGTAAAAAATGTCCATATGATTTAAATAAATTAGATGTATTGGTTGATATCAAAAAGTGTTTTATTGTATGTGATTCAACACCCGAAATATTAATGTTTAAATATTATGACGGTTTAAATAATTGTGTTAAAGTTAGTTATACTAATGAGAAAATTGCTATGAGTAAATTAAAAAAGATTATTGTTGCCAATAGAATTGAAGGCAAAAAAACATAATCAATAAATGCTTCGGATTTATACTTAAAAAATACATTATTATTTATCGTTAAAGCATTAAAATTTTATAGTGAAGACCCAGAAATATTCAGTTATTTTAGAGGTTATGATTATAATAATTTAGATGAAGTTAAACAAGAAATTATACAACCGTTTTTAGATCATGATGTATTAGAAGTAATATGTGATAATAACCGAGAAATTTATAAATATATATTAATATGGATAGCATCAATATTACAAAAACCCAATTTTAAAACAGGTATAGCTATTGTTATACTCGGTAATCAAGGGGTTGGAAAAAATACATTTTTCACAGATATTATTTGTAAATTAATGGCCAGATATGCTAATAAAAATGTTACTAATATTGAAAATATTGTTGGTAAGTTTAATGCTACATTAGGAAATAAGAAATTATTAGTATCAAATGAATTACAAAATATATATACTAATTAGTTTTTAAACTCTGATGCTTTAAAATCAATTATAACTGATGATACTATTAATATCAATCAAAAAAATGAACCTATAAGAACAGTTGAAAATGTGGCTAATTTCTTTATGGTTTCTAATAACGATATTCCAATTAAAATTGATAATGATGATAGAAGATATTTAGTAATCACAGCTTCAAATAAAGATAAACGAGACTTTGATTATTTCAGCAATTTATATAATACATTTACTCCTGAGTTCTATGAAAACTTATTTACATTCTTTATGATAATGAGTACAACTAAAGTTAATCTCAGAAATATACCTAATACTGAAGCTAAAGACAATATTAAAGAAGCCTCTATGTCATCATATGAAATATTTGTTAGAGATAATTATGATAAAATTAATAATATCACAGGACCTAATTTATTTAAATTATATTGTGAATTTGTAGATCAAAATAGATTTAATAGTTGTTCATCTAAAACATTTATAGCTAATATTAAAAAATATACAGGTCCTGCTAAAAATAAACGTATAAACGGTAAAGTTGAAAAAGTATATTGTTTAAAGGATGAATATTATAATGAATATAAAGCTTATCATGATAAATTAGTTGAATCTTGCACAGAAGAAATTAATGATGATTGGTATATTGCAAATAAACAATTGAAAGAATTAATGAATACTGAACTATAAAAGCGATATGATTTGATTTAAAGTTATTAATATTGTTATAATTAATATTTTTTTTCGCCTGTACATACAGTAACGTCATTTTTGTTAGAATCAAACATTAAAATATAACGTCCTTTATATATATTATTAACAGGAGCTTTTATTTTTATATTGACATTATAATGTGTAATATAAGGTTTTAAACCTAATTTTTTAGACTTTTTTAAAGTATTACTGTTAGCAATTATTACATATTTATATATTACTAAGTCATCTATATAAAAATTGATTAAATCGATGTAAGGCATTTGTTTTATAGTAAATACTTTTTTAAGTTTTAATTTATTAATATAGTCAAATATATCCATTATAATAGTATATTTTTACATATATTAAAAATATGTCAGTACCTCATTCTCGAGTATTATCTTGTTCAAAAGGATTTTTAGCATAAGTTGATACTAATATCAACAGCCCACAACAAACCCAAAATGTGAATGTCGTAGTAAATGATTATTCAGTTAAATATCCTGATCCAAATATTGACAACAACAACATTGATAATAATGAACTTACTGTTAACAGATCTGTCGAAACAGCTAATGATTTAAATAATAATATACAAAACATTATTCATGACAAAGATTTATTAATACAAGCATTAATATTATGTTTAGATATTATAGAGAATAATCCGTTAATAGTTAATAAATATATAATTGCTGATGAAGATGAGTTAATTAAATTAATACAATTGTTATGTGATACTTCAGAAGTAGAGTTGTTGAAAGCTGATACTGATGCATTCTGTTGTAAGAGTAATACTTATGATTATGTTAGTAAAATATACGTTAAAAAAGACGGTGAAACATATAATTTGAAATATAGTTTTCCTGACGTAATAGAGTTTATAGATAAATGACATATAAGTTTAAAGTTTGTTAAATCAGTTTCAGGATTAACATATAAACATTGAGCTACATATAATGACCCTTCATAAAATTTATTTTTTATTTTTATATATAATATAATGCCCAAAAAACTAACAACAAAACAAGTAATAGAATTGTTTAATAATTACGGTTATACTTTACCAGATAATTTTGAACACACAAATATCAAAACTAAATATAAGGTTTATGATGAAATGAATAATAGATATGATAATTTGTCATATAATCAATTACAATATAAAATTAAACATAATAAACGCAGTGAATATGATTATTTTGATGATTACTATAATATGGCATTATCTGAAGATGAACCTATTGATGAACCTGTAATACATAATAAATCTGTTAACAATATAACTAAAGATTTAATTAGAAAGTTATTATTACAAAAAGATATTACTTACAATAATAATGACAAAAAAGATATATTATATGCATTAATGTATGCTATTAAATCATCTGGACCAAAAATTAATAAAGATATTATAATGACAATTATTGACGATAATAATAATATATCTTATTATCACGGAAATATGAATACAGTTAATTTCTTATATGATATTATTAATGAAAAAGATGATATTAGTGACAGTAATACTTTAGCATTAAAAACTTTCAAAAATATTAAATCTATAAAGTTTGAGTTTAGAAATTTGAAAAACGGAAAAAGAGTTAATCCGGGATTCTTCCCATATTTTAATACTACTGATATAGATATTACAAAATACGGTATATTTAATAACATCAACAATGAACATATAAATGAATCTTGTTTGATACAATCATTTATTGCAAGTAATTTATTTAGTGATAATGATATTAATATGTTAAAATCTTTTATAAATACTAGAACAGTCCCATTAGAACAATTAAATGATGTATCAGATTTATTAAAAATACATATCAATGTAAGATATATGGCTAATAAAGGTTTTACTCACAGAGATTACGGTAAACAATATAATAAACTTATAAAATCAATCATTATAGATAATCATTAAATGATACTGTTAATATATCAATTGACAGTATTAGAAATTATGACAAATATAATACTGCAGTGTACATCGATAAACCTATTTCTATATATTATTTAATCAATACTATGAAAAAATATAATTTATTAAAACCTATGGATATTAATACTTATAATAAATTGTGTTGGAGTTATAAAACTATTAATAAATCTTATAACAGTTATAGATTAATACATATACCTGATAAGAAGTATATACCTGATTTTGTTAAAAGAATGAAACACGGCAAAAAGTTATTTGGTTATAATATTGCTGATAATGAAGTTAACTACAGGTTAAATGAATTACAAAATATTATTAATAATTTAGGTTTAAACATCAATGTAAAATCTTATTACAGATACAGTGATTTAATGTTAAAAATAATGTATGAATACAGTTGTTTTGATAATATATATGAGTCATCAGATGATATTGCTAATAAAATACGTAATTAATGTATATTTCCTGAGACTGTATGGCAACAAATACATTTAACAGGTAAGTATGATGACATAGAATAAAACGGAGCATATATGTCATCTGTAATATCAATACCTATAGGTAAACCTGATAATAACTGTAATTTTAAAGGTCAAAATACTAAAATAAAAGAACTAATTGAAATATTATATAATTTAAGGATTAATGCCAAAAATAATAACAATAATAAATCATCTACAACATTGAAATTTATGATGAACAGCTGTTGGGGTTCATCTATTAGAAAACCTCCTAATTTTAATAAAAAGTTAAAGACTAATGTTGATAAATATATTGAAGAATTTGCTCCTTACGTTATTGAATATGAAACATCATATAATGATGTCGGATCATGTAATGATCATAACGATAATTATGTATATACAGTGAAACCTTATAGAGAACACTTTACATACCCGCAGTTCGCAAAGTCTGTATTAAATAATTTTAATGATAAAATGAATCATATTAAAAGTTTAATATCTAAAGTATATTATTCAAAAGTTGATTCTTTATTAATATCTGAAGAAGATTATAACAAATTATTGGATTTAGGATATATAGGTGATAAATTAGGACAATTCAAAATTGAACATATATTTAAAAAAATATATATCAAATCAGCTGATAATTGGATCGGTAAAAATATCGGTAACGAGTATATATATCATGTTAATAACAAATATAAAAATATATGTTCTAATAGTGAAGATCCTATGAAAATATTGATTGAATTAAGTCATTAAAAATAAAATTATTTTTACATATTAGATTTACATATCAAATTTCTTCTTAGATTTAGTGGGTTTAATAATATCATCATTTTCGAGGTCATTATTAGATGTTTTATTAGATGTGATATTAGATGTTTGACAATAATTATTAATAGAATTTATTTTTGATGTTAAATGATCAATTTTATTTTGTATATCATTACATATTTCACTTACAATATGTTGTTTAGCGTCAATAAATTTATTATTAAATTAAGCTCATCTGGGGATATGTTTTTTAATTTTTTAGCACTTACAGGAGCTAATTTATCATTAATAAATTTAATATTAACAGCACTTAATAATTTTAGGTTTTGATTATAAAACTTCATATTTACCAATATACTGTGACGAATATACGGTTCTTTAGTTTTTTTATCAAAGCCCGGTTTCTCAGAGTGTTTAAATTTAATATCTACGGCTTTATAATTAAGACTTTCAAAATCACTTAACAAATAACTTTTAAATGATTCCATATTTATATGAGGAAAAAATATTAAAACAATTAAAAATATGATGTGTTTTTATTTTTAACAAAATGATGCATAAGTATAAATCTATTGACAAGAAGTTTAAAGAAATAGATAACAATTTTAATAAGATTAGTAATAAAAATAAAGTATTATTAGATAATGCTTTAATAAAACCTATACATGAAAAATATCCATTCGCACAAAACGGTATTTGCGCATTCATTGCACCTATGGGAAGCGGTAAAAGTTATACTTATTTATAATTAGTAGCTCAACAAGAAGTATTATTTAATGAACCTATTTATGAGTTAATATGTATATGTTATACAAGTAATAAGTTTGATGAAACAGTAAATTCTTTTAAAATATTAATTAGAAATAGTAAACTTATAGCTATATCTGATAACGATTTATTAGATTTCTTAAATAAATATATGAGGCGTATTTTAAAATATAACTCAATAATGAAATATATTAACAGTAATTTTAAAGACATTAATGAGGAATTAGAAAGAGTCTATTTCAAACACAAATTAAATTCAAAAGAAAAGATATTGAAATATATATCATTAAAATTAGCTTATTACAATTGGAAAACATATTCCAACAGAATGTTATTAATATTAGATGATTTTGCAAATCACGTGTTATTAATAATAAAAAAACTGATTTAATTAAATTATTAAAAAAGTTAAGACATTCCAATATTAATGTAATTGTATGTGTACAAACAGTAAAATCAATACCAAAAGATTTAAAAAGAACATTATCTGATATAGTATTATTTCCGGGTATATCTAAAGAAGATTTTTATTATTTGATTAAAGAGTCCCCTGCAAGTTGTTTTGATGTGGATAAGTTATGGAATGAGTATTTTAAAATTAGAGATCAACATACAAGATTTAATATATATATAAAAGCCAAAAAAAGTACTATTACATTGTCTAATGTTGAAAAATAAATACTTAACAGTATAATGATATCTTGATATTATCGGGAATTTCTTCGTTGTTGTTGTCCTCATTATCAATATCAATATTATATATTTTTATAAATGTATTTATTACAGAATTGATTACATAAATAGTTGATATCATACATATATATAATCCAAATATCATGATTTTTATAAAAATAAAATACAATGTTGAATGAAATAATTGATTATATAATTTCATCATATGACAGTAATCATTATAACAGAATTAATGTTAATTTACCATTACCTTATACAAGATTTGCTAAAATGATAATTACATCATTAACAACTCATTGTAATATAGTAGTCATTGAAAAAGGTGATTATATAATAATCAATAATGAAAAATATACTTTTAACACACAGTATACTGATGTAAATTATACAAGTTTTGCAAGTTTATTAACAGATTTAATTATAAAAAGTTATGTTATTGTTGAAAGTGATTCTACAAGCAGATTAATATTTAGTAGTGCTAAAGAATTTACTGTACATGATATGAGTTATAATATAAAACAATTAACAGGTTTATACAATACAAATTTACCTTCAACATCAACATATTTAAATAAAGAAACTAATAAATATGGAATATTATGTGGTTCTGTATAGAATTATTCATCAACACCTGTGTTATATATAGTAAGTAATTTAGGAAAAAGTTCTCATAGAAACCTAAATGAAAGCATTAATATATCAAAAATAATACTCAGAATTGATAATTCTTTTAGTAATAATCATCCTGTTATTGTTAATAATGCTGATTTTGAAGTATTAATAAATAGCAGTGATTTGTCACATTTAGAATTGAAATTAGTTGACGCTAATATGCAAGAAGTTTATTTATTATCACCTATGTATATAACAATATCTATAAGACCAATACCTGATGAAGACATTGATGAAGATATTAAAAACAGTAATTTACTTATAACAGCATCTGATAAATATATAGACAAACGTAAATAAATATTTAATAATATATTTTTATAATATATATTTTTAACGTAATCCGTTAATAACTTGTTCTACAGATGCATTAGTGATTTCAATTTGTGACCTTCCTTATGGTTTTACAGAACGTATTTTTAATATAGCATCTTCAAAATATATACTTACAGGCGACGCGTTTGCGCTCGTAGCTAAATAATCAGTTGTATTTACACGGTATCCGTGAAGTTCTATTTGTATAGTACCCGTTGTTGAAATACAGCCTTGGAAATCTTTACCTTCAGCAAAAGGTAATCCTATAAAGAAATTACTATTATCTTTACCGTGCCAAATTCTTGTTGTAGTTTTTACTCCAGAAGCATTATAAGTATTTTTATAATAATATGGCTGTATCGATGTTTTTAAATCTTCATTAATACTGCTTAATAAACTTCCGTTTAAATTAACACTGTCAAGTAACATATTAATATTTTTAGCATCATCTACGGTTGTATAATCTTCTCGCGGATACATTTTACCGTCAATATTAAATTTGTAACTAATATGTGGATTAAAGAAACATGTTCTAGAATATTGATTTACGCGAAATACAGTAAATAATGTATCACAATGTCTAATTCCGATTGTAGCAGCTGTGTTTATTGATGATTTATCATATATATATTCTTGTGTAAAATCTCTTACTTGACATATATGTATTGGAAATAATAACGGCACTTGTATATATTTGGCAGCTAATGCGTTGAATACATCCATTTTTGATAAATATTCCGCTAATTTGATTTTGATGTCTTTAGTTGTTCGTGTATTACATATAAATTGTTGTTGTTGTTCAGTATATGTATATGATTCAGATGAATTAGGTTTTTTGATATCATTACATACAGTTTCGTTTATATTACGAAATCCTAAGTCTACGGCACCGTTATTAATAATATCTCGAATATCAATATAATATCCTCTCATATCATTATCGCTATCATCATTTTTTAGCAATATATTATCATAATTAGGTATAGGTGCTATAACTAAGTTTTGATAAAAAGGCATTAATTCTATAGATAATTTACCCGCCCAATTAGGATAATATCTCATATTAAATAATAATAAAAAGTATGATAAAGGTATACGTAAAGGTATTTCAACAATAATTTCCTTGGCAGCATTTATTGCTGATAAATCAACATAAACATACGGTACCATTGGATCATGATTTCTAATTTTATCAATTGTTGCAAAACAATCATTACCGGACTTAGCTTCATCAGATAAACTGTTATAAAACATAAACCATTCATATCTAGCATTATGAATATCTTGTATTTTATCAGTATTACTATAAATTCTGTATTGATCAATAGCATCACATGAACACTTATAACCAATATAATATTCTTTAAATAATAAATTTGTTTGATCAGGAACTGTTATTTTAACAGTTTGTTTTAAAGTAATATATGAATTGTCTAAACTAATAATTTTAAATCTATCAGTAGCTATATCTACATAAGTAGTATCACCTTCTTGAATATCACCTACATTGCCGTAAGAGGTTGCTGTAGTATATTCATAATTACCGGGTATAATTTCTGATAATTTTAAACAATCATCTACTGCGTTATACCGATCTTCTAAATTTCCTGACATAGCATCTATAACATTAGGTTGTTGATTTTGAGGTGCGTACATTTTAATAATCAAAAAGATATATATATATGTTAAAAATATACATGTTTATTATATCTTAATGTAAACGTTTTTCTTCTTCATTGGATTTTTTCAAAAAGTCATAATATTTATTAATCATATCAGTAATTGCAGTAATGCTGCCCTCATTTCCTTGAGAATTATATAGTTGATTAAATATGTCTCTGTACAAATGGTTTTGCATTAAAAAGTTATTAAACATAACTTCATTACTGTTTATTATTTGTAATAATTGTTTATATAATTCAATACGTCAATGATTATCATTATTGATTTTATTTAGAATGTCTTGTGTTTTGTCCATTACAACAGCAGCTATCTGTTCATTAGATTTATCACTTGAAGCTATACTGTTATTGATATCATTTATAATGTATGCTTTTTCAATCTCTTCTTTATGTTTTCTAATTTTTTCGAGATCATCATTTTGCTTATTAATTTTATGAGTCCTAATCATGAGATCAGTTGTATTTTTAACTTGTTTTTTATGTACATCAGAATTTAAGTATATTAACATCTCTTCTTGATATAATTAATTTTCATATGACTTACGTAAATCATTCTTATATTTAATTTGTTTTTTAAGTTCATTCTTTTGAACATTATTTTTTACGTTTGTTGTTATCAATTTATGTATATTATTAGTTCTTGCAGCCATATTTGGGTCAGATATTTCATTGAAATTTTGTAGTTTATATGCATCATGTAAACTATTAATATACTCTCGTTGTGCATTTTCTTCTAAATCTATTATTGTATCATATGTTATTATATTGATTCTTTCATTGTTTTGTTGTTGTTTATATTTATTAATATCTGTAAACATATCATTTATATTAGATATATGTCTGTTAAATATATTATCATACTCTTCTTGTGATAAGTTAGTAGCTGCTATTAATTTTTGTTTTTCTAGGTCTTTTTTCAAATCATTTTCATATTTTAATATGTCATTTTCGTATCGAGCACGTTCTAATTGCAGCTGGTTAATTTTAGCTATTTCATTAGCCTCAGTATAGTCATCTGATGTTAATACTTTATTGTAATACTTCATTTTCATCAGTAATTTATTTAAGTTCATTTTGTAAAGAACTATTTATACGATAATACTCATTTTTTTCAAGTTCAAATTGTTTATCTTGTAATAATGATTTAGCCTCTGATAATTGGGCTTGTATAGTAGCATTTTTATTTTTTAAATACTCAATATCGTTGTTATGATATGTTTTCTTAAGCTCATATAATATATTAGAATATTTTTCATTTTCGATTTCACGTTGTTTATTTAATTTACGTTGTTCATCAAGTTGTTTTTCAACATATTCTCTACGGCAACGTTCATCTTCATATAATTGCTGCTGACGTTTAGTTTCTGATAATATATCCTGTTTTTCTATATCTGATAATTTTTTACGTGCAAATTCAGACTCTCTTTGATTATTAATATCATTAATTTGTTGTTGTAAAATATCATTATTATTTCTCATATTATGTACAGCATCTAAATTAATATTAGGAGGCGTTTGTGATATAGATATCGGCATAGGAGATAAATTATTCATTATTTTTGATCTGGCTGAGTTGTTATTAGAATTATTAATATTATTAGAATTATTAATATTATTTGATGATCTATTAATATTATTTGAGTATTTTTTAGTATGTTTTACTAATTTTTTACGTGATGATTTTCTGGATTTTTTGGACTTATTACCTAATCATTTAAAGTATTTTTCGGGCATAATATTTATATAAAAATAAACATTACAATTATACATATATTAATGAGATACTAACTTCCGCCAACCCCTTTGTGTGATCATATATTTATTGTTATTATTGTTATTATATTGATTATTATATAATTCATTAGTTTCGTTGTTGTTTTCATTGAGATTTTTAGTTTCGTTGTTGTTTTCATTTTCGTCGATATTTTCATATATGTCGTACTTCATTTTTTTATATTTATGACTTATTCTTTTTTGTTTATTCTTTAATTTATCGATACGTGAATTCAATTTGATTATATGTTCAATCAAAAATTGATTGTCTGATAAATTAGTTATTGATTTCTTTTTTAATGATTTATTGTCAGATTTATTGTCAGTAATAATATCTTTTGGTGTGTTATTAACATCTTTCTTTAATATTATTCTTGTATTACCGTTCTTATAAAATATAACGTCATAATATTTGTTGTCAATATTATTTTTAGCATTATTAATTATAATGTTTTTCTCTTCAGAAGTTAAATTTTTAATAGGTTTTTTATCAATAATTGTGTTGTTATTATTATTATTAACAGCGTTATTGTTATCAATACTGTCAGAAGTATTATCAACAGGTGCCTCTAAAACTAACTCAGTGCCAGTCATTTATGTAAAAATAAAACATACATTATTTATTTTCATAACAATCTCGCATTTGACATATTTAGTTGATTATTTGGTTGTTGAATATTAGTTTTTGTTTGATTTAATTTATTGTATATATTCTTACCGGCAGTTATATAAGGTTGTACTTGATCACTAACATGTTGAACTCTGCTAATAATTCTATCAGATATTTGTTTGCCTCTGTCAACAGCACCTTTAATTTTATCTTTAGTTTTACTATCAGGAATCATATCCACAATTTGATCGATTTTATCAGTTATTTACTGTTTTTTATCTCTAATAGTTTGTATAGTTCCCGGTATTTTACTAATGATTTTACCGCCTTTATTTATTATAGGTGATAATTTACCCCAAATTTGTTTACCTTTATCAATAATATTTTTAAATAATCTACCGCCTCCTTGAACTAATTTACGTATGCCTCCAAATATATTACCTAAGCCCATTTCATTATCAAAAAATAACTGTTATATGTAATAAATAATATGCAAACATCAATAAATGATACTGTAGATAAGACTCATTTTAAAACATATAATCATGTAAAGAAACATGTCAAAAATAAACATTTTAATGTTAAGAGCAAACAAATTAAATATATTGTAAATCAACGTTTAAAGGATAAATTTATTAAAATAAAAGATATTAAACCGTATATGATAAAAATATTTAGTAATAGACCAAATACTTGGTTTCATGATCTGTATGATAACGGAAAACATGATCCTAGATATTGGCATATATTTATAGGTACTAATAACAGATACGTTGTAGTATATCCTTTGAATACTAAATCTGCTAAAGACATTAATTATACATTAAAACAATTTATCAATAAATATCATCCTGTAAAATTAACATCTGATGAAGAGTCCGGTTTTTTAGATAAAAATAATGTAAAATTATTAACAGATAATAATGTCAGTATGCATATTATTACAGATAAAAATCACAGTAGTTTAGGTATTATTGACAGATTTATTAGAACATTACGTGATATGAATACTCCTAACGAGAAATCTAAACATCAGTCTCATGATGATAAATATACTTATATAAGTCCAAAAAGAATGAATAAATTTATAAACATATATAATAACAGTTATCATTCTGCTATAGGTTGTACTCCTAATGAAATGTTTAACAATAAAGACTTAGAAAAAGAGTATATATTTAAGTGTTTAAAATTAGCTGATAAACAACAAAAAATTAGAGATTTAATTATTCCTGTAGGTTATACGTGAGATATATATTACCCCGAAATGACGGTATTCATAAAAAACGTTATCAAATTAGCAGAGAAATGTATAAAATTGATGACCGCAAAAATAATATGTATACATTAATTGCTAAAGACGGGACTGTTATAACCAAACCCAGATATCAATTAATTATTGTAGATAATTATCATCATAAACCTAAGTTTGCAAATACAATACCTGATAGACGGAACGGTGAAATTATTAAAATACTTAATTATGATTAGGATAAAAACAGGTA
>NW_027150803.1:0-566 GCF_020186115.1 Histomonas meleagridis
CTTTTATCTGTGATAACTTAAGTATGAACAAAAAGTAAATTATTATAAAAATAACAAATATATCGTTAATTCATCGAATATACTCAACGCATTTTTTAACATATTGATGAAGTATAAAATCATTATGTAAAAGTTTACCATAATTATCTTGGTGTTTTCCTAAATGATGAGCGTTCATCAGTCAAACAATGTATAAAATAAAAAGTTTTTTTAGTATAGACCATGGTCAGCTGGATGTATGAAAGCTTACAATTTTAATTCAGCATATTATCAATGCATAATGAGCTATTGGATGTTGCTTTATAATTTTTTTAGTTTTTGATTTTAAAATATTTTAACATATATTAAAGATTTGCATATACTTTGGCTTCAAACAATCATAATAATTCTAAACTTTTTAAAAACTTTACTATAGTTATAATAAAAACATTAAATTTTCATCTAAAATTGTTTTCATCATAATAATCTTTTTTCAAATGGATCTTCTTCAATAGTAGAGAGGTTTTCATAACGTTTTCTGTGTTAGTATTGTGTGCTTGTGCATTTTTATTTGAAATTTTCTTGAT
>NW_027150804.1:0-186128 GCF_020186115.1 Histomonas meleagridis
TCGATTTTAGCCGCTCATCCTTTAGTTTATGTAGCGCGAGTGGGAGCGAGTGCGTAGCACGAAGCTCACATAGCGCTGTGTGTGTGTGTGTGAAATCTCAAATGATTTTGGGATATTTTTTTTACCCTGGGCAAAAAAATATCCCGAATTAGCAACATTAGTTGGGTCTGTTCATGCAGCTTATCATAAAGTCTTCACGGATAATGAAGAAAAATCAATTTAAGATTTTATCAAGACGAATTTTATTCAACAAGATATACTATTACAAAATCAAGACTTTATTAATCTTGCATCCCAGATGTGATGTTTAGTCCAAACTTTGTATCTGATCTTAAAAAACGTAACAGGCGTAGCAGCAGAAATTTTCATTAGATGTTTAGATGAAAACCGTGAGAAACCTGATCGAATCATAAACGGTGATGAAACACCATGGCATATACTGCCTTATTCCATAAAGACATGGGCAGATATTTAATCAGATGCTGTTAATATCATTGTTCTTGATTCAGAAAAAACTATGATCTCTGTGATGGCCTCAGTTATATTTGCAGGCACCAAGCTTCCATTGTTTCGTATAGCTAAAGCAACGACTAACTTGGTCCAAATAACACAGATTGGTGACATTTCATACCACATGTCATCCCATAACTCATCAGGATTGATGAAACAAAACAATTTCGAAACATATGAAAATTCTTCTCAATGCAATGCTTGAGAACACAATAGCCCTGATACAATAAGTAAATCTTGGTCAATTTACTAAATTTGACTTCAATAAACATTTTTGATTTAATTTTCATCCATGAATGTGTTGAAAACAATATGCTGTGAAAGAGGGTTTTTTTATTAATGAATTTTGGCTTTTTCAAGTTTTTATATATCTGATATCTGATAATATAATTTTGAAAAAAAAAATTATTCTAAATTTGTCAATAAAACATATTTTCGATTTGCTTTGGGAGCTCATGGAGACTGGCCACTAATTATATATGTAGCGAGAGATATATGAGAAAATTATACATTTTTATTGTTTTGCCGCATCCTATATAATATCCGTTAATACTATTTGTTACAAGACTACCATTAATAGTTAAATCATTATTAATAATATTATGAGTATGATTTTTCAAAGCATAATCATCAATAGAATAACCATTAATAGTATTTACTAACAAACGATTTATATTAACATCATTCTTTTTTTGATCTATTTTTACAAATTCTTTTTTACAAATCCATTACATTGTTAATTTTGCTAAACATTTGATTTAAATAATATATATTGGAAATAAATAATATATAAAACACAAAAAATTTGTTTATAAACCAATTTTATAGGAAGATATATTTTTTTAATTTTAAGTGTCAAATCTCTATATAAGAGTTTTTGTTATATAAAGATTTAAAAATATCCTTTGCTATTATTCTTAATCTCTGTCAAATACTTATATCGAATTATGAGCATAAGAATAAGAGATAAATTTGTTTGATCTAATTTCAAACGACCGTTTAGAGAATAGGACACATTTCATATAAAATAATAATAACTTTTTTTCGATTGGGTTGTGTAAAAGTGGCTTTTGTTTGCATATATGCAATAAGGTCTTCAAAAACTAATATTTAGACAATGTCTTGTAATATTTAATTTAGTTTTGTGTCTCGTTTTTTTCATATACAAGTAATGACCATTGTTATTTTATTTTCATACTAATGAGAAGATTTCTTTCATGTTTTATATTTTTACAATTCAAGCATTTGAAATATTTGATAATAAAACAAAAACACTTACATTAAAAACACAAGGAGATTTTGAAAGTGCAAAAAAATATGAAGAAGAAACTTTATTTTTAATTATAGAAGGTGGAATTACTACAATACCAAATGATGCATTTAAAGATTGGAGTAATCTAGCATCTGTTAAAATTGGTAACTCAGTAACTGTGATTGGCAAGCAAGCATTTTGTTATTGCAAAAGTTTATCAAATGTTACTTTTGGTGAAAATGTTACCACAATTTCAGATGGTGGATTTTATCGATGTACTAAATTATCCATAGTTATTTTTAATGAAAATTTAATTGAAATCAGTTCGAACTCATTTCATCAATGTTCATCACTAAAAAGTATTAATTTATCAAATTCTGTAACTACTATTGGCTGGTATGCATTTTCTCATTGTGAGAAACTTTCACGAATTATTTTGGGAGAAAATTTAACTATAATTGAAAATTATGCATTTAATACTTGCAAAAATTTATCAGAGGTTGTTTTTAATGAAAAATTGACCCAAATTGGGAGAAATTCATTTTTTATTGTATTTCGCTTGAAAGAATTAAATTACCAAATTCACTTTATATAATTTATGATGATTGTTTCTCTCAATGCATTAAATTATCAAATGTAATTTTTGGAAATAAATTAACAAAAATTGGTTATAGAGCATTTGAATATTGTTATTCTCTTAAAAATATCGAATTACCAAGTTCATTAACTACTATCAATTCAGATACCTTTAATAGATGTTATAATTTATCAGTTGTTATTATAGGTGAAAATGTTGTTTCAATTGAGTCACAAGCATTTTACAATTGTACATCTCTAACTTGTCTTTATTATTATGGCCACTCAGAACCTAAAGTTAGCAATAATGCATTTGATAATTGTCCTGTCAAATGTGTGATGACATTGGATTCATATAATTCAACAAAATTTGGGAAATTTAATGTATCAAAAGGAACAACAATCGAAAATTGTAATCCATGGCCAACACATACATTTATACAATCAAACTCTTCTACACAATCGAATACATTTACACAATCAAATTCATTTACACAATCGAATGTGTTTACAACAGCAAATACATCTTCTGTAACATATACAAATTCTAATATATATTCTAATTCAATCACGAACTCAAATATTACATCAAATTCATTTCCATTAAGATCTACTTCAAAAACTGTTACACTTGCTTTTGGTGCAAGTATTATTTCTTTATTATTCTTAATTTTATTTTAATAATCATTCATAATATTTTTAGATATCGAAGAAGAAAAAGACAACAACAGTAAATGATATCATCAAATTGATGTAATGCAACCTTTAAAATAAAATGAAGAGTTCTCTAAAACATAAATAAATGGAAGCATTACTTAAATCTTTTTAAAAATTATTAATATAAGGATTATGTGTGTTAAGAAAAAAAAATCAATGATATAAATTTTATATACCCTGTTTCGGTTGAATATCACTGTTATAATTTGCCAACGGTGAGTTCGACAGACGTATTTTTGGCTAATGATAATCGAGCTTTTTATCAATCTTGGAAATTAGTGTTGCAACAAAATTATTTATTTTTTCTTTGCTAATATTGTTTTTGTGTTTAAATTCTTATAACAATAACAGCAGTCAATATCATTTCTATAACATAAAATAAATGGAATTACATAAATTTTTTTTTAAAATTTATGAAATTATCTCTTTATAAATAACTTAAATCTTTTTATTGAGAAAATTTAATTATCTCTTTATACAATCAGGAATATTTTATTGTTCCAGAATCAAATAATGTTCATATCTTTAAATTTTTTTCGTATTCAATTTTTTTAATATCAATATGAACTGTTGCACTTCTGATATTATTAATTCTAATAATGATAATATTGTTGACCAAGTTCTTAAGCGGTAGGTATATAATGCGGTCGGCACGAGACCAGTAGCCCCTAGGGGCCCCTGGGATCGTGCCGACCTCAGTATTTTCTGATGGGGTCTCCGGAGACCCCACCATCAGTTCGCTCCGCTCGCTACTAAAATCACGATGATTTTTGTGAACCATACAATTCGTTTGAATAATTGGGGTGACTTAAATAATACCCAATACATACACACTTTTGGACGGTTATCGACTCAATATTTGACTTTTTGAACTGTTGTATAATTACAACAAGAAAAAAATCAAAAATTTTGGCTTATCGTAAATCCAGGGCAAAAAAGTGCCAAACTTTTTGAATGGATTATATCCACTTTTTCATAACTAACCGTACCGATATAGGGCAAAAAAGTGACAGCAATAATTTTCCATTCGATTTTCTAATTCTGAATCGAATTGCCTTCACAAATAATGAATACCCATTGAATAATTTTGATTGTAAAATATATTTGAATGCATTCAAATAATTTTATGTGTTAATACAATTTCTCGATGTAAAGTGTCAAAATATTTATGTCATCGTCAGATGTCATTTTGCTTTGAGTATTCATGAATGAAAACTATTTTTCCATTTTTATCAAATTTTCAATGGTCGTGATCCCAGGGCAAAAAAGTGTCATCCGAATCAATAGTAATGAATATTTTCTATTTGTATTCATATGCCAACGAATTGAATATTGTCTTTTGATTAAGAATTTTGCACTTTTATACTGCAATTTGATAAAGCAGTATTAATTGATTTTTAAAAATAAATTATTTTGATAATTTATGTGAATCTATATAATAGAGTTTGCTGTTTATGTTGTTGAGGTTATGTAGAGTTCCATAAAACAAAATTAATGTTCACTAAGTTCTATTTTTTATGAGAATATTTTGTCATGGTGAAACATTGCACACTTCAAATTTTTCCATATCCCAAAACTCGAACGTTTTATGGTATCTCTCAAAGCGTTGATTCACATTGGCTCAAACAAAAACACTCAAGTTTATATTAATCTATACAATCATATTCATATTCAATCGTCCTCGTCCGCTTTCGCCATATCTCCGATGCTTCCACTGATCTCTTCGACAAGCTTTGTACTCGACGTCGAGTGTGTCTTTGAATTCCATTTTTGCCAATGACTCTTTCTTTTCCTTATTGCTCTGCACCAAGAAGACAACGATGCCGGCAACGATAGCCACAGCCGACTCGCAGACAATACCAGTCAAAGCTGGCGCCGTGATGCCGCCAGCGGATGGAGGGGAGGCCTGGAACACGACGGTAAAGAGTTGCGAAGAATACGCAACGACTCTGTGATCATAGAAGACGAGCTCACTTCGAACGTTTGTAAGTGACGAGGTGACGACGGGAGGAGAAAGCGAATTTGTGTGCATGGCACATAGAGTTAGCGTGTACGTGAGCGACAGTGAATGCGTTAATGAAAGTGAGCGACAAGGTGGCGTCGCTTCGAAGCGATTCTATAAATGCTTTTCTTTTGTGTTACTCCATATTCAAAATTTCTTTGGATGTAGAAACTGTATTCCCCACATTACGTATTAAGTAAAATGTATGAGAGAAGAGGGATTTTAATCACGAGTCAGAATTAAATATAGATGGAACTCGTTCTCAAAAATATCAATGGTTATTAAAAAATGTGAAAACTTCACGGTTTAAATCTAAACTTTATTATGTTATTCAAAACTCGCCCACACAATTGTGCTTCATATCAATTCAATATCAAACAGGAATCTAAATAACAAAAAAATAAAATAAAATCAACTAATAATAATAAAAATAGTAATGAGTTTATATAATGAAATGAAAATTATATTTGATTGACGAATTTGTCTTCTTTGAAATCATCTGCAAATGAATCTTCTACGATGCTTGTGCTTGTCATCCCAATTGTGAAGGTGATCCCAGTTTCGGAAATATTTTCTTCAGAATTGGTTAAATCTTGTTCTTGTTCTTGATCGCTCCTCATTTGTTTATTGTTCCGAAAACGAATCAATACAACGGCAAGCAGAGAGACTATGATGGCAACAGCGACGCAAACCGAAGTGATAATTATCGCATTGTTGTCGCTCGCTTGTGACTCATTTGGATATACGACAGTGAAGAAATTTGTGTAGTAGCTGTAGCACGAAGAATACACAACGACTGTGTGCTCGTGGTAGACAACCTCCGTCTGGATGTGAGTGAGCGACGTGCCAACAGCGGAAAGCGAAAATGAATTTGTTTGTGTATCACATATAGTTATTGTATGCGTGACTGACAGCGAATACGTCAATGTGAATGTATAGATGATATAGTTGCATCACTTCGAAGCGATTCTGTGAATGTGTCTGATAGTATATATGTATTTGATTCTATGAATGTGTTTGATTCTGCGAATGTGAGAGTTGGCATTGCTATTCTCGAGTTTCTAGAGAATTGAGTTGTTTAAGTTTGATCACTGATCAAAAAGAAAGAAAAGAACTATAAAAAGCAAATAAAATCAATTCACACTCATGAATCGCAATCAATTGCTATAGTCAGTCAAAAAATTCATGAAAAACAAATATTGGAATGAATTTATCCAAATAAAAGTTGTGATTGTGCATTGATATTTTTTATTGCAAGTTCATCTAAATGTTTTCTTAAACCCCTATTTCAGCTTGAAAATTTTGAAATTTATAAAATAACACTCAAAATAACAGTTTATGTTATGCTTATTGTTGCTCAAGCTTAACTTCTCGAAAAATTGACAATATCATTAAAACAATTACTATTATGTATTTTATGAGCGTTTTGAGATTAAAATAAATTAATATTAATGCAAGAAAATATTACTGAAATTAGAAATTATTGCAATATTCATGAGGTTTCCATTATTAGTTTAACATTATGAAGAGATGTCGTGATTGTCGAAACCAAATGCATAGATTTTCTAGATCAAAATTAAATATTATTATATTTGCTTAGTTATGTTGTTTTATTAATTCGAATATTATAAATCTTAATACACAACATTATTCAATGGAGTATTGTATTGAAAATATATTCTATAAATGATAACAAAAAACGTATGATATCTCTGTTTCTTATGTTGATCCATTAAAATATATTGTGAATATAAGAAATTTATATAATTTTTTAATTTTATTCATTTGATGTAATTTTTCATTTGTTTTTATTTTTCTCTTTTCCTTGTTCATTTCTTATACGATCTTTCATTCATTAATCTATCATTTTTTATGTGTATTTTCACTTAATTTCATTTTTATAGCAATACTATCTATCTTCATTTTTTTTGTTTATTTTTTATTATTCTTTTCGCTTTTTCATCATTCTTTTCTCATTTTATTTATCATCTTTTTTGCTTATCTTGTATCATTCTTTCTCTTTACTTTCGTAATTCTTTTTGTTTATCTTTCATCATTCTTTTTGTTTATCATTCAGCATTCTTTGCGTTTATCTTTCATAAATCTTTTTGTTTATCTTTTGCTCATTTATTTTGTTTATCTTTCAGCATTCTTTTCTTTTTACTTTCATCATTCTTTGGGTTTATCTTTCATTATTCTTTTCTATTTACTTTCATTATTCTTTTTGTTTATCATTCAGCATTCTTTGAATTTATCTTTCATCATTCTTTTTGTTTATCTTTCATCATTCTTTCTGCTTTTCTTTCAGCATTCTTTTCTCTTTACTTTCATCATTCTTTGAGTTTATCTTTCATTATTCTTTGCGTTTATCTTTTATCATTCTTCTCTCTTTACTTTTGTTATTCTTTTTGTTTATCTTTCAGCATCCTTTTTGTTTATCTTTCAGCATCCTTTTTGTTTATCATTTAGCATTCTTTTTGTTTATCTTTCATCATTCTTTTCTTTTTATTATTATTTCCCACTGCTTTATATAAGTCTAATTCTCTTATTATAGTTTACATGTTGCCGAGTTATGTCCTTCTTTCCCACATTTATGGCATCGATATGTTCTTTTTGTTTTATGTGCACCGCATTTTTTTTGGTGATCAACAAATAAAGATTGTTTTGTGATTGGTCGACCTCTCTGTGCAATAAATTCAGGCGATCCTGTGGAACATGTTTTTAAATTGTTAAATCCTATGAAAAGATCGTCAAATAATTTTCGTATTTCTGGATTTCTATTTGCCTCTGCTGCTATTGGAGATACCATATCCATAAGATTTGTATACTTATACATATTATAATTATTATTTACTGCAACTTGCACGGTTTGAATTTCTGTTTCTTCTGTTTCATCAAAATGCTGTGTAAAATAAATGTCTGGAATATCTTCTTCTTTGACCAAAGGAAATAGACCAGCTTTATACCTATTAAACAATATGTGGCAACAAGGTAAACCAAATTCTGTTTTAACTTTACAATTACAATCTTCAAAATTAATACTATTTGATAATGGAGAAATCTGTACATATACTTTTATAATATTATTCATTTTTTCATATTCAGTATTTAAAATATTAGAACATAAATTACCAAGTTGCTTACCGTGATATAAATCTAAATTGATTTGAATTCTCTTTGTTGCAATATTTTTTTTAATAAGCATTTCTGCATGTAATAAAAATGCATCAATGATATTTTTTAATGTAACAATTTTATGATCTATCCAATTTTTAATTGTAGAAAAATTTCCTTCTGCTAAATTCGAAGTATAATGATTTCTTAGTCTATAATGAGCTAATATCTCCGGATCATAATACTTAAGATGTTTCAATAATAACTGCAAATGAGGTTTTTCTTTCGTATTTTTTTGGATTTCATTATTAATCAGTGAAACGAAATCTGATGCTTTCATTTCTCCATGAAATGATTTTATTAGCGTTTGATATATTACTGAATTAACACCACAATGATCTGATACATTTCTCAATATATGAACTCTACAAAATACAATCTTTGAAGTTTTAAAAACATATTTAATTGCTTTTCTTTGAGATTCCAGTCGATCACATATAAATATTCTAGAATTAATATATTCAAAAAGAATAATTAAAAAATCAACAAAATCATTGAATGTTTTCCCCAATAAAATACCTAAAGCAATCATTTGAGCTTTGTCATTCTCGTCGTAGCAATAACATAAAATTATTGGATACCTGTACTCATTAGTACACATAGTATCGTCCATCACACAGATATCTTGTGCATAGGGTTTGGATATAATGGAGCTATGAATTAAAGTTAAACCATGGAATTTATCATCTTTTTTTTTGAAATGTCACAATATACTTCTTACTCCATTCTTGAGATTCCGTTTCAAGTTGTTCGATTTCATTTATAAATGTTTTTGCTAAAGCATTTCTTGAATAGTTGTATAGTTGATTTGAAGAAATTGATAAATTTAAATTTTTTCTAATAAAATATGGCGAAGCACCTTTAGAACGCAAATCAATAATTTCCTCTTTTTGTTTTGAAGTAAGAAGGCAAAAAAACTTTCAACGTATCTCTTATTGATAGAGTGATTGTGAATCCATTCACCCGAACAATTACATAGGATTGAATCTCTGAACTTCACACTGAAGTGGCTTGGGCAATCCTTGAACCTGCACTTATAACAAACATATGATGTAATGTCTCTTTTTTTGGACTCAACAATTGAATATGGACATCGATGGATCGCCATTTGGTCTTTGATATCGATCTTGAAATCATCAAAAGCACTCATCCCAATTCTCCCTTTAATATAATCAATGAATTCAATGAGGGTGCTTTCTTTTATTTCCATTTCTATCTGCAAATTTATAAATAAACGGTTTTGTCCGGACGGTTATGTTGTTTTCCAATTAGATTTAACCCGTAACAAATGTAAAACCAAGAGTAGGAAATCAACAAATGTGATCGATACTTCATTGAAACGCAGACCTTTATAAAATCTGTTTAACCAGTGAACTTAAGTGGAAAAAATGGAATAATTAAAAAAAAGAGATATCAACAATTATTAGTTTGAAAAAACAAAAAAATGAGAGTTTTCGCTGGTTTTAAGGTCATTGTGTTCTAAAAAAATGTGTTGTTTGAGTTTGATTACTGATCAATTATCAGAGAGATAGAATATTAGGACATAGAATGAAACAAACCATTTAACACTTGTGCTTCGAAATCAATAGTTGTGGTCGGATGGGATGTTGGTGGACCTAAATTCAATATTCGAAAATGTCAAGACCATGACCAGTCCAAATGGCAAAATGTAGTAGTGATCATCTTCATATTGGCCCCCTTGAAAGGAAACACAAGATCAATCTTTGCTTGAACAACTTTCAGGAAGATGCATTGAGGCTTTGGCTTAAATGAACTTTTGGCGCCACGTTTATTTTGACAAAATCACGCGCCTTCTGATATTTTGCCACTGCTAAGAAAAATTCAATGGCCCACAAACGCATTCAATTTTTTTCTGAGATGATTGAGAGTGTTTTTCGGTTGGCACTTTTTTGCCCTGCGCATTATCGTTTTTCTCTCAAAAGTATTCTAAATGCTTGTCATCATTTTGCTCTGCATTTACGATTTTTCAAAAATTCTAAAATTAAAAAATTCTTGAAAAAATGTAATTATTTATTTTAAAATAATAATATCAAAGACATAATATATATAAGTAGAAAATATATTTTATGGCATATAATGAAGAAAAAATAATTTTTGATGTAATTAATGCAGATTGAAAAAAGTAAAAAAATTTCAAAAAATAAATATCATAATCAAATTCTCCATATGTTAAAACATATGGTGGTATATTATTATTATTAGAATATTCAATGTATATGATTTTATTTAAAAAATTTTTCTTTTTCATGATGCCATTTTTGAATGAGTATTCAAATTACTAGGAATTGTGATAAAATATCACCTATTCAATTTATTTTTGGATACTTCCTATTTTTGTCAGGATAATTCTGATATAAAATATAAAATGTCAGATTAACAAAAAATAATACTTGAATTTTGTAAGCAAATAATGATTTAATTTTAATTTCATATTAATAACTTTTGTTTATTTAACACACTCTATAAAATGAAACGTATAATATATAATGTAATGTATAATATATAATGTAATGTATAATATATAATGTAATGTATAATATATAATGTAATGTATAATATATAATGTAATGTATAATATATAATGTAATGTATAATATATAATGTAATGTATAATATATAATGTAATGTATAATATATAATGTAATGTATAATATATAATGTAATGTATAATATATAATGTAATGTATAATATATAATGTAATGTATAATATATAATGTAATGTATAATATATAATGTAATGTATAATATATAATGTAATGTATAATATATAATGTAATGTATAATGTATAATGTAATGTATAATATATAATATATAATGTAACGTATAATGTATAATGTATATTGACTATTTATATTATACATTACATCACATTATCGTGATTTTTTGAATTACATTGAATAATTCCCATTCAAAATATTTTTGTGAGAAAATATTCTATCTCAAATTTGATTTCTATGTTTTACATTTTTTGACATGAAATTTTCTGGGAATTTATAAAATGTCATCAAATAGATTTGTTTACAAATCAATCAACACATGTTCAAATGCAATCGATTTAGAATAATTGAAATGATACAAGAATAATTACCTTTCAAATGCTTGATCCTAACTCTTAACTAATTGCAAATCTGCTGCATCATTATGTGTATTTTGTGGTTCTCCTTTAGATATTCATAATCAATATTATACACTAATATCAAAAGAATGATTTATGTATTTATTCGAAACATCAAAAGTTAATGAGGGTCAAATAAACATTCGAGTTGTACTCCAAACGGTCGCCACAGAAATAATATTGTTTAGTTAATAAATCGATACACATTTATAATTTTAATCTGTAAACGAAAAAAATATTCATAATTATTAATGCTCTTTGATAAATATACAATTATTTTAATTTTAATTATTTTATGATAGATAATCAATTTCACTTTAAATTTAAGAGTTTAAAAATCTCTCTATCACATTTATTAGAATTATATGATATTTTTAAATTTTTCATTAATTTTGATTAATATTCAGTTAATATAGAGTTCTATTCATTTTAAAATCATAAAATCTTGAAAATTGATTTTGGAATATAATAAACATGAATTAACTATAAAATTCATTAATGAACATGAGTAGGTATATACAAACACATATGAATTTGGACTAACATAAGTAAACATGAAGAATCATGAGTGAATAAGCAACAAGATATAATAGATCAAATGAAATAACATCATTATTTGAATCCATTTGGAGAAATTTCTAATTCAAGACTGTATTAAGTTTATTCATACTAAGTGTTTTATTTATTGTTGTGAATTAAAAGAATATTTAGAATTGTTTACTATTATTCGAATGTAATACAACACGAAAAATCGCATGGTTTTAACATTAATGAACATAATCGCAAAAGACTAGTTTTTACAAACAATTTGGGTAATACTAAAATTTTCTATGAGAAATAATATATTATTTCAAGATTATTTAAATATAAATATAAAATAATAAGTATTATGCGAATCTCCTAGCTATTCTCTTCTATATTATAATATATATCACCCGACAAATAAACACATTCAACACTCATACCACATGCAAGGAGAAAACACATAATTAAAATGAATAAGCATAAATAAACTTAATTTGACAAAATAAAATATAGAATGGAAGATATTAATTTTGTTGATAAGCATGAAATAGCATCAGTAAATATAGAATAAAAATGAATAAAGTTGAGATAACATAAAGAAAAAAAAAATAAGTTAACATAGGATAACATTGAAAAACACTTAATATACATGTTCATTAACAAATATAACATAGAATGAATTAAATTAATAAATGTGAGTAAATATTATTTTTAAAGATGTATATTATATTAATTCGTTCATTATAATAAATAATGACTTCTACTTTAATTTAGTCTCTTATAATTTGAATAATGTAATTTTTCTAAATATTCTAAGTTATCATGATCTATCAATGAATTTGATATAATTAGATAAATTAGTATGATACCTAATTTAAAAAAATCCTCTTTATTCACAAAATATAATGCATAAGAAATAGTAGTAACTTGAAATGTAATAAAAGTAATTGTACTGATGAATTCGAAATAAAAGATATAAATGAGCGTAGATTGCATTTTATATAATAAATAGGTTTATCTAAGAATAATTTTTCTCAAATATAATATTTATGCTACAATTATAAAAATTGTAAATTACAATTATTTTTCGAATCAAGGTTCGATGAAATCACTCATTCGAATCTTCAGATAATGTTCAATTTATATGAATATATACATATATATAAATATGTATAAGTACTCAAGAATCACGAAGGAGACTTTTAAGATCTACCATTTAAATGTATTTATGTTGAACTATTTTTTTTATTAATAAATGATTTATTCATTAATATTAATTATAACTATAATTATAAAAATTAACTAATTGTAATTATATTGAAAAATGATCGAGAAATATATATTTTTCATCAATTTTTCATTAAATCAATCAACATAATGATAATAACTTCATACACAAGTTTTCTTGGTAATTTTAAGAATATTATAAAATATGAATTCATGTACATATGGGACTATGAATATGTTGAATTCCCGTGTTTTTGGTAAAATTTGAAAAAAAATTATTATCGATTTAAAATTATTTAAATTTTTTGTCATTAATAATCATAAATTGCATTAGATTCAACTTACAAAAAATATTCAAACATTTTTTCTATATGGAATATATTATTTCATCATTTGTTGCATACAAAAATGAAAAATTTACAAGATAATAATGTTATCGCTCAAAAATGTGTGTACCATGGTTCATAAAAATGTTAACTTTTTGAATCAATTAGTTTGGAATTAACGACAGAATTTTCTGTATTAATATTAAATTATCATTCGATAATTGAATGAACATCATTTTTCGGAAAATTATTTTATTTTTTCTCAGAATTACAATATATTTGGTTTGCCAAAATTATGGTGAATAAATATGCATACATTATTAAACATGAAAAATGTGGTTGAAATCCGAAATCGATAAATTATTGAAATTGCATTATTTCGAAAAAATTCAATTTTGAATATGTATAATAATATTTTATCGAGGTTCCGACATAGGTCAAGTTTATTGATGTGCTATATCAATGAATTAATTTGATTTTTAAAAATTGATATGATTAATTTGACATCAAATTCATGTAAAAAATTGATGGAATTAAAGTATATTAGAGTTCATAACAATATATAATTGATTAAATGACAATTTTTTTTTTAAAATTTAATCTAATTTTAAACGAAATTTCTGAAATTTCGAAAATGCCGAAATTTTCAACAAAAAATTTGAACGAAACGGAATCTAAACAATATAACAAAATATATTATCAAATAAAGATAATATATACAGATTTTTAAAAAATTAAATCCTCGAAATGACGAAATTTGTAACAAAAAATTTACACAAATCAATATTCAAATAATATAATAATATATTATTTATATCTCTTTCCTCAATTATTCTGAAATGAAAAATTAAATGATAACAATCAAAGAAATGGATTTTTACTTATTCCAACTCTTCTTCTCCTTCATCGCAATCAATTACTTTTGTAAACTTTGTGTCTGCAATTAATTGAACGGCGGCCCTAAACATTTGATTCTGATCGTGAATAACATTTTATCTCCACATGAACTCTGATATATGTACATTGACTTTGTTTTCTGGAATTCATTCATATCTTTTATTGATTTTTCTAAGTTCTTATTAAAGTCTTTCTATCATTTGAGTGTGCCCTTGAAAGCAAAATGTTATTAGTTCTCAATGAATTAAAGAACGTCGGAGAAGACAGACTTGCTAACTTCGATACATTAAAATCAATCATTACTGATAAAACCATACGTATTAATGAGAAAAATCAACCAAGAAGAACTTCTGAAAACGTTGCTAATTTAATATTTATTACTAATAACAGTTATCCTATTAAAATAGAATCAGGTGACAAAAGATATGTTGTATTATTATGTAACGGTAAGTATAAAAATAATCATATATTTTGGAGCAATATGTATAACAGTTTTATTACTGAGTTTTATAATCATTTATTAACATATTTTATGAACAGAGATATTAATGATTATAATTCTAGAATTATACCTATAACTGAAGCTAAACAAGATTTAATAGAAGCCTCTAGAAATTCTGTTGAACAATTTATATGTGATAATTATGATAAATTATGTGAGGGTTGGCTCTGTAGTGATGCATTATTTAATGAACCTTTTGAAATTAAAATGAGATCTTTTCGACTTCAATCAAAAGATAAATGTAATAGAAAAAGAGTTCGTAGAGAAGGTGATTTATGTTATTGTTACTTTCTAAAGGATGAGTATAAAAATATATATCATCAAACAGAACATATTGATAATGATTAAATTTTAAAAACAGCTACTGTATTATTATCAATTATTGAAGTTATTTTTCCTATAATCATACTGTTTATTTTTGTTGTTAATACAGTATCATCATCTAAAATACTGCCGTCATATGAAATCGTGTCACCTGTAGTATATTTACTAGAATCATTAACTTTGAAATAATAGTCTCCGTGAGTAGCAAAGTCAACAGTATCTTGATCGATACTAATATCTTGTTTTATAGTATCACCTATTTGAAAAACGCTGTTAGCAATATGTTTATCAACACATATTCCTATACACTCTTTATAAGAACCTGTACTTTTGACTGAAGGTATACAGTTAGTAGAATCTGTCGTAGAAATATACTTATTTTCACCGTTTAATTTATAAACATTACCTGTTATAAATACAGGCTTTCCGATATCAAAATTATCAATATTTTCATTTTCAGAAATAGGGCTGTTATGTATAATTGTTTTATTAATTTGACCTCCTCCTGAACTGCTAATAATTGCTTTTCTATAAGTATCATTAGAATAATGCCAAAATCCTAATTCATTTTGATAAGAAGTAATTCTCCAAGTATATGTTCCGGGGGCTGCTGTTGATTGATCATGATATACGAAATCTAAAAATCTACCTGTTCTTAATACAGCATTTTGATAAGGTACTATACCATTTGATTCATGAGTATGACTCGTTAATGCTATATTATTTAAGTTAATTCCGTTAACAGTATTACAATTTATATTACCGTTGTCGTTAAAAATAATTGATCCAGAACCGTTTCTTTTAAAGTCTAATGCTAAATTCATTATTATCATGAAAATCTATATAACAACCTACTTCCATAACACCGTCTGATTTCATAGTAGCTATACAAGGCAATGCGTTTAATAAATTATTTGCATTAGACTCGTTATTCAAATAATAATTATTAATCTTATCGTTAACGGTTAAGTCGTTATTTATAGTATAATGAGTATGATTCATTAAAGAATATTTATCATAATGATTATGACTTGTTAAAAAGAAGTTATCAACAGGTATATTATTAATATATTTTACTTCTAAATTACCATATATTATTAAATCGTTGTTTATAGTGTTGTGAGTATGATTTATTAATGAATATTCGTCGTCATGATTATGTGTTGTTAATGAGTATTCACTGTGATTATGAGAACTTGGCGGAAAAGTTGTTGGTTTATCAGTAATATCATTATAACTATGAGTATGATTTATTAAATAATATTTATCGTCATGATTATGTGTTGTTAATGGAATATTATTAGTATCAATTCCGTTAATAGAATTACAACTAATATTACCGTTTTTATATATACGAACGTAATTTCCTACACAAGTTTTAAATTTTAAACAAGTATCAATATTATCATCAGAACCTACGTAATGTTCTATTACACTACAATAATCGCCATATGGTAATACACCTATTTCCATTCTGATAGAATTACCTGTCACTGCATTAGATCTATAAATAAATAATTTTTTATATATATTAGTATCATCTGGATATTTGCTGCAATCGATATTGATATTACGTTTTGATGTTAATATTCTACATGAAATATCATTATCTACTAATAAATCTTGTTCAACCTTTGTCCAAACGCCATATTCATTATAAGATATTCCTGTTAAAGCCTTATTAATATCAGTTAAATTATCATTAGTTAAATACTAATCATGAGTATGATTTGTTAATGAAAAATTATCAACAGGTATATTGTTAACAGAATTAACTTCTATATTGCCGGTACAAATAGCACTGTCGACAGTTATATTACCGTTAACTTTCAAATTTCGATCAATATTAGTATACTTTTCACAGATATCCTCTACTTCAATAGTTTCTAATAAATCCTCATTATAACTAATTCCTGTTAGCTTATTGTTAATGTTAAATATATCATTACTAATAACGAATAATTCATCTAAATCAATGCCGTTAATATAATTACATTCTATATCACCGTTAACTTTTAAATTTTGATCAATATTAGTATATATTTCACAGATATCCTCCTCTTCGATAGTTTCTAATAAATCTTTGTGATAAGTAATTCCTGTATAATTATTTAAATCAGATGCTATTAAGTATTGATCATGAGTATGATTTATAAAACGTTTATATATTTGACAGTCAACTAATAACATACCTAATTCATTAGTTTATTGTCCTTTAGAAACATCCTCATAATAATATATCAAATTATTAAATATAGTATTCATTTCAGGAAATAGTGTTATCAAATAGTTATATTCATTAAAATTGTTATAAATATCAGTATCGTCAGGTCCTTCTAAATCGTCCAAGTTCTCATCAGTTGATATATCATATTCATCAAATACAACAGATCTTAATGTAGGTATAGGTATATAACCCCTGGTTCCTGTAAATACATTTTTTGATCTGCTAATTAACGACATTGCCCAAGAACTGTTTTTAATACTGTTATATACTTTACTTGCCAGTTCAGCGAATTCAGCCAATGACATAGCAAACGAAAACGCATCTAATAGGTATTCTAGCCAGTTCTTCTTATATCCTTCTCCGTCTTCACCGGGGGCTCCTGTTAATAATTCTTGTATCTCATCATCATCTATAATCATTTGTTTTGTTAAATAGTATTCTGATGTTAATACTCCGTCAACATTAACTATTCCATAAGTATGTCCAGAATATTCTAACATAATACTATTACCGTTTGGAAAATTAATTAATAAATTGTTTTCGACAGTTCCTTCATCAGTTGTGTTATCATAAGTTGATATATTAACGCCGTTATCAAATAATATTACGTCATCAATTGTTAAAATACCGTCTTCAATAAGTGCTATATTATTAGTATCAATTTCATTAATTTTACCGTTAACGATAAGATCCTGATTAATTAATGTATATTTTTCGCAGATATCCTCCTCTTCAATAGTTTCTATATAATCTTTGTGATAAGTAATTCCTGTTAACTTATTGTTAATATTATCTAAATTAGCACTTGTTAAATAATCACTGTGAACATGATCTATTAAAGCATATTTATCATCATGATTATGTGTTATTAAAGAAAAACTGTCAACAGATGTATTATTTATAGAATTACATTGAATATTACCGGTACAAATAGCACTGTCAACAGTTATGTTGCCGTTATTATTAAAACTAATTGTTTTACCGGTCTTTTCTATAAAACTTAATGTATTATTATTAGGTTATATTCTCCAAGAGTAATCTGTATCATTATCATGAAAATTCATATAACAACCTACTTCCATAACGCCGTCATTATTAACAGTAGCTATACAAGGAATTGTTATTGTTGAATTAGATCCTCCTCCTGCACTGTTTAGAATATAATAATTATTAATTTTACCGTTAACAGTAATATCATTATTAAATATATTATGAGTATGATCTATTAAAGAATATCTGTCATCATGATTATGATCTATTGAAAAATATCTGTCATCATGATTATGATCTTTTAAAGCGAAATCTTCTGTAGAATAACCGTTAATAGTTTCTATTAATAGATTACTTATATTGACGTTATTATTATCTTCATTTATTTTAACAAATTCTTTGTATAAAGTCAATACTTTATCAATATCACTAAACATTTGTCTTAAATGAGCATTATTCGTAATATTAGACCCTGTAATAATATCACTTACTAATATATCATTTATTAAAACAAGATTTTTAATACTGTTATCTAAAGGATTAATTATTATATGATTTCTTCCGTAAGTAAATATAAATGATTTATCTAAACTGTTAATTGTTAATGAACAAATTCCGTTTGAAATAGTATCTGCTGTTTTACTGTGATTAAAATATATTACACTGTTTTTATTTAATAATGATTTTACAACGTTTTCAATCCTGTCAATCCTATTATTTAACATATTTTATTATAATTAAATAATGTATAAAAATGAACGTCAAATGAGCACTAGTGTATCACAACTGCCTGTAGAAGAGATATATACAAATTTTGATATACAATAAAATGAACAAAATATTGATACACTAGATAAGTATAAAAGTTACACATTTCGTTTTTCACAACGTTGGATTGAGTGTCCGAGTCAAAATAAAGTTATCAGTTTAAGACGTTTAAAAATTGCACTAACAAGTCATACTATAATGTTAAAAATTTGGGCTAAAGGTCCGAGTCAATCAAGCGGTCTTACACGTAATGTTACTTTATATATTCAATCAAATAATACATTACGTGAAATATTATTTGATATGTGTAATCAATTTAATAAATTAGCAACAAATTATATATTATTATTCGATTTAGATGAGAACAATACATTAAATATCTTATGTAAATATAAATCTGATACACAAACAATAAATCAATGCAATTTTTGTTTTCTTGATGTCAGAAGCACTTCTAATGAAAATCTAACAAATTTCTTAAAGTTTTTGAATCAAGATACTTCACAAACAAATATTAATAAATTAAAAAACCAATCTAATACAAGCTTGCAATTTGATAATGTTTGGGACCGAATATATATTGAATTTAATGCTCCATTTCATGATTATAAACGCAGATTTATCGGTGCAAATAATGATTTTTATGATAAACCGACTGTATTATTTAATCCTCCAACAGACGGTAATACTTTCAACATAACATTTGCAAACAGTAATAAAAAATTTATATATCCAAGGTACTGTAAATTTATTATACAATTAGTATTTATATATGATTATCGAAATGCAGTTACATTGAAACAATTTTTATATATTTATATGTTAAAGTTATATATTTTTAAAGTATTGCTTTTCAATATTACTCATTATTTGAGGAGTATTTCCGCGTAGATAACTGACGGGTATTGTATCTTTATAAGGTTTATCTCCCGGTACTTTAAATAATACAGTATACTAGTTTTTAGCTTTATCATAATTAAGTATTTCAATAATTTCACCGTTCCGTCTATTAGGTATTGTATTTGCAAACTTAGGTTTATGATAATTATTATTTACAATAATTAATTGATATCTGGGTTTGGTTATAACAGTCCCGTCTTTAGCAATTAATGTATACATATTACCTTTACGGTCATCAATTTTATACATTCTCTACTAATTTGATAAGGTTTTAATGAATACCGTCATTTCTAAATAATATATATCTTACATATAAACCTACAGGAATAATTAAATTATTAATTTTTTGTTGTTTATCAGCTAATTTTAAACACTTAAATATATACTCTTTTTCTAAGTCTTTATTATTAAACATTTCATTAGGAGTACAACCTATAGCAGAATGATAACTGTTATTATAAGTATTTATGAATTTATTTATTCTTTTAGGACTTAAATAAGTATATTTATCATCATGAGACTGATGTTTAGATTTCTCATTAGGAGTATTCATATCACGTAATGTTCTAATAAATCTGTCAATAATATATAAACTACTGTGATTTTTATCTGTAATAATATGCATACTGACATTATTATCTGTTAATAATCTTACATTATTTTTATCTAAAAAACCGGACTCTTCATCAGATGTTAGTTTTACAGGATGATATTTATTAATAAATTGTTTCAATGTATAATTAATGTTTTTAGCAGATTTACTTTGTAAATAATATACTACGACGTATCTGTTATTAGTACCTATAAATATATGCCAATATCTAGGATCATGTTTTCCGTTATCATACAAGTCAACAAACCAAGTATTTGGTCTATTACTGAATATTTTTATCATATACGGTTTAATATCTGTTATTTTAATAAATTTATCCTTTAAACGTTGATTTACAATATATTTAATTTTTATACTTTTAACATTAAAATGTTTCTTTTTGACATGTTTTTTTACATGATTATATGTTTTAAAATGAGTCTAATCTACAGTATCATTTATTGATGTTCGCATATTATTTATTACATATAACAATTATTTTTTGATAATAAAATGGGATTAGGTAATATATTAAAAGGCATACGTAAATTAGTTCAAAAAGGCGGTAGATTATTTAAAAATATTATTGATAAAGGTAAACAAATTTGGGGTAAATTATCACCTATAATAAATAAAGTCGGTAAGATCATTAGTAAAATACCGGGAGCTATACAAACTATTAGAGATAAAAAACAGCAAATAACTGATAAAATCGATCAAATTGTGGATATGATTCCTGATAGTAAAACTAAAGACAAAATTAAAGGTGCTGTTGACAGAGGCAAACAAATATCTGATAGAATTATTAGCAGAGTTCAACATGTTAGTGATCAAGTACAACCTTATATAACTGCCGGTAAGAATATATACAATAAATTAAATCAAACAAAAACTAATATTCAAAAACCAAATAATCAAATAAATATATCAAATGCAAGATTATTATAAATATAAATAATGTATGTTTTATTTTTACATAAATGACTGAGACTGAGTTAGTTTTAGAAACACCTGCTGATAATACTTCTGACAGTATTGATAACAATAACTCCGTTAATAAATAATATTAACAACATAATTGTTGATAAAAAACCTATTAAAAACTTAACTTCTGAAGAAAAAAACATTATAATTAATAATGCTAAAAATAACATTGACAACAAATATTATGACGTTATATTTTATAAGAACGGTAATACAAGAATAATATTAAAAAAAGATGTTAATAACACACCAAAAGATATTATTACTGACAATAAATCTGACAATTAATCATTAAAAAAGAAATCAATAACCAATTTATCAGACAATCAATTTTTGATTGAACATATAATCAAATTGAATTCACGTATCGATAAATTAAAGAATAAACAAAAAAGAATAAATCATAAATATAAAAAAATGAAGTACGACATTGATGAAAATATTGACGAAAATGATAATATTAACGAAAATGAAAACAACAACGAAACTAATGATCTCAATGAAAACAACAACGAAACTAATGAATTATATATAATAATCAATATAATAACAATAATAATAATAAATATGTTATTAAACAAAGGGGTTGGCGAAAGTTAGTATTCAATCAATAAATGTATAATTGTTATGTTTATTTTTATATAAATATTATGCCCAAAAAATATTTTAAAAGATTAGGTAATAAGTCCGAAAAATCCAGAAAAACATTACGTAGAAGATTAGTAAAACATACTAAAAAATCATCAAATAATATTAATAGATCATCAAATAATATAAATAATTGTAATAACAACTCAGCCAGATCAAAAATAATGAATAATTTATCTCCTATGCCGATATCTATATCACAAACGCCTCCTAATATTAATTTAGATGCTGTACATAATATGAGAAATAATAATGATATTTTACAACAACAAATTAATGATATTAAAAATCAAAAAGAGTCTGAATTTGTACGTAAAAAATTATTAGATAAACAAAAACAGGATATATTATCAGAAACTAAACGTCAGCAGCAATTATATGAAGATGAACGTTCCCGCAGAGAATATGTTGAAAAACAACTTGATGAACAACGTAAATTAAATAAACAACGTGAAATCGAAAATGAAAAATATTCTAATATATTATATGAGCTTAAGAAAACATATCATGACAACGATATCGATGATTTAAAGAATAAAAACGCTACTATACAAGCCCAATTATCAGAAACTAAATCATTATTACAAGATAAACAATTTGAACTTGAAAAGAATGAGTATTACCGTAAGAATAGTTTTTTACAAAATGAACTCAAAAAAATTAATGATGAAAATGAAGTATTACAAAAAGTATTAACATCAGATGACTATACTAAGGCTAACGAAATAGCTAAAATTCATCAGATGCAATTAGAACGTGCTCGTTATGAAAATGACATATTAAAATATGAAAATGATTTGAAAAAAGACCTAGAAAAACAAAAATTAATAGCATCTACTAACTTATCACAAGAAGAGTATGATAATATATTTAACAGACATATATCTCATATAAATAATTTGTTTACAGATATTAATAAATATAAACAACAACAAAACAATGAAAGAATCAATAAAATAACATATGACACATTAATAGATTTAGAAGAAAAGGCACAACGAGAGTATATTAATAGTTTACATGATGCATATAAACTACAAAATTTCAATGAAATATCTGACACAAATATGGCTGCGAGAACTAATAATATACATAAATTAATAACAACAAACGTTAGAAACGATGTTCAAAAAAATGAACTTAAAAAACAAATCAAATATAAAAATGATTTACGTAAGTCATATGAAAATAAATCATATCAAGAAGAGATGTTAAAATACTTAGATTCTGATGTACATAAAAAACAAGTTAAAAATACAACTGATCTCATGATTAGGACTCATAAAATTAATAAGCAAAATGATGACCTTGAAAAAATTAGAAAACATAAAGAAGAGATTGAAAAAGCATACATTATAAATGATATCAATAACAGTATAGCTTCAAGTGATAAATCTAATGAACAGATAGCTGCTGTTGTAATGGACAAAACACAAGACATTTTAAATAAAATCAATAATGATAATCAACAACGTATTGAATTATATAAACAATTATTACAAATAATTAAACAGTAATGAAGTTATGTTTAATAACTTTTTAATGCAAAACCATTTGTACAGAGATATATTTAATCAATTATATAATTCTCAAGGAAATGAGGGCAGTATTACTGCTATTACTGATATGATTAATAAATATTATGACTTTTTGAAAAAATCTAATGAAGAAGAAAAACGTTTACATTAATATATAATAAACATGTATTATTTTTAACATATATATATGTTTTTTTGATTATTAAAATGTACGCACCTCAAAATCAACAACCTAATGTTATAGACGCTATGTCAGGAAATTTAGAAGATTGGTATAACGCAGTAGATGATTGTTTAAAATTATCAGAAATTATACCCGGTAATTATGAATACACTACAGCAACTTCTTACGGCAATGTAGGTGATATTCAAGAAGGCGACACTACCTACGTTGATATAGCTACTGATAGATTTAAAATTATTAGTTTAGACAATTCATATATTACTTTAAAACAAACTGTTAAAATAACAGTTCCTGATCAAACAAATTTATTATTTAAAGAATATTATATTGGTTATAAGTGTTCATGTGATGCTATTGATCAATACAGAATTTATAGTAATACTGATAAAATACAAGATATTCATAATGCAAGGTACGAATGGTTTATGTTTTATAACAGTTTATCTGATGAAGCTAAGTCCGGTAATGATTGTTTTGCAACAATTGATAAAATTAGAAATCATGATCCAATGGTACCGGGTGTTTATGTTGATTTATCAGCAATAAATGCTGCCAAGGAAATTATTGTTGAAATACCTTTACGTATACCGTTATCATACTTCTTATTATTATTTAATATGAGATATTATCCTAATTGGGCAGGTAAACTATCTATAGAATTAATGCCAAGTTATCAAAATTTAGTTATAGCACCAATACCTAATTATGATAATATATTGCTAAAAAATGATGATGATGATAATGATATGAGAGAATATTATATTAATATTCGAGATATTATTAATAACGGTGCCGTAGACTTAGGATTTCGTAATATAAACGAAACTGTATATAATAATATCAAAGAAACTAATTCATCTGGATCATATACATATACTGAACAACAACAACAATTTATATGTAATACACAAACAACTAAAGACATCAAAATCAAATTAGCGGAATATTTATTAAAAATGGATGTATTTAACGCGTTGGCTGCTAAATATATACAAGTACCGTTATTATTTCCAATACATATATGTCAAGTAAGAGACTTCACACAAGAATATATAGGCGATAAATCATTAATAGATACCGCTGCTACTATCGGAATTAGACATTGTGATACATTATTTACAGTATTTCGCGTAAATCAATATTCTAGAACATGTTTCTTAAATCCACATATTAGTTACAGATTTAATATTGACGGTAGAATGTATCCGCGAGAAGACTACACAACCGTAGATGATGCTAAAAATATTAATATGTTACTTGACAGTGTTAATTTAAACGGAAGTTTATTAAGCAGTATTAATGAAGATTTAAAAACTTCTGTACAGCCATATTATTATAAAAATACTTATGATGCTTCTGGAGTAAAAACTACAACAAGAATTTGGCACGGTAAAGATAATAGTAATTTATTCATAGGATTACCTTATGCTGAAGGTGAAGATTTCCAAGGCGATATTTCAACAACATATACTATACGAATAGAACTTCACGGAAATCGTGTAAATACAACTGATTATTTAGCTACAAGCGCTAACGCTTCACCGGTAGGTATATATTTTGAAGATGCTATATTAAAAATACGTTCTGTATAACCTGATGGAAGGCCACAAATTGAAATTACCAATGCATCTGTAGAACAAGTTATTAACGGATTACGTTAAAAATATATATTATAAAAATATATTATTAGATATTTATTTTTGTTTGTCTATATTTTCATCAGATGTTGTTATAAGTAAATTACTGTTTTTAATGTTATCATCAATGTCTTCATCAGGTATTGGTCTTATAGATATTGTAATATACATAGATGATAATGAATGAACTTCTTGCATATTAGCGTCAACTAATTTTAATTCTAAATGTGACAAATCACTGCTATTTATTGATACTTCAAAATCAGCATTATTAACAATAATAGGATAATTATTACTAAAAGAATTATCAATTCTGAGTATTATTTTTGATATATTAATGCTATCATTAAGGTTTCTATAAGAACTTTTTCTAAAATTACTTACTATATATAACACGGGTGTTGATAAATAATAATTCCTTACAGAATCGCATAATATTTCATATTTATTAGTATTTTTATTCAGATATGTTGATGTTAGAGGTAAATTTGTATTGTATAAACCTGTTAATTGTTTAATATTATAACTCATATCATTTACAGTAAATTCATTACCGCTAATAAATATTAATCTGCTTGTAGAATCACTTTCAACAATAACATTACTTATTATAATTAAATCTGTTAATAAACTTACAAAACTTGTATAATTTACATCAGTATACTGTGTGTTAAAAGTATATTTTGTATTATTGATTATTATATAATCACCTTTTTCAATGACTACTATATTACAATGAGTTGTTAATGATGTAATTATCATTTTAGCAAATCTTGTATAAGGTAATGGTAAATTAACATTAATTCTGTTATAATGATTACTATCATATGATGAAATTATATAATCAATTATTTCATTAAACATTGTATTTTATTTTTATAAAAATAATGATATTTGAACTATATATATGTATTATATCAACAATTTATGTAATCAATTCTGTAATAAATACATTTATAAAAATATATAATATTGATATTGATAATGAGGACAACAACAACGAAGAAATTCCTGATGATATAAAGAAATCATTATATTGTTAAAGTTTATTTTCCAACATTAGACAAACATTTGTTTAGTCGCACTGTAATTTCAGTGCGCTAATGTAATAGTTATTTTTTTGGCTTTGATATATATATTAAATCTTGTATGTTGATCTCTAATTTTAAAATACTTATTCCATAATTTATCCGCATCAAAACAACTTGCAGGGGACTTTTTAATCAAATAATAAAAATCTTCTTTAGATATACCCGGAAATAATACTATATCGAATAATGTTCTTTTTAAATCTTTTGGTATAGATTTCACTGTTTGTACACATACAATAACATTAATATTGAAATGTCTTAACTTTTTTAATGATTTCATTAAATCAGTTTCTTTATTTTTTAATAACATGTGATTTGCAAAATCATCTAATATTAATAACATCATGTGATAATATGTTTTCCAATTGTAATAAGCTAATTTTAATGATATATATTTCAATATCTTTTCTTTTGAATTTAATTTATGTTTAAAAAAGATTCTTTCCAATTCCTCATTAATTTCCTAAAAGTTACTGTTAATATATTTCATTATTGAGTTATATTTTGAGATACGCCTCATATATTTGTTTAAAAAATCCAATAAATCGTTATCAGATATAGCTATAAGTTTACTATTTTTAATTAATATTTTAAAAAAATTTACTGTTTCATCAAACTTGTTACTTGTAGAACATATACATATTAACTCATAAAAAGGTTCATTAAATAATACTTCTTGTTGAGCTACTAATTTTAAATAAGTATAACTTTTACCGCTTCCCATAGGTGCAATGAATGCGCAAATACCGTTTTGTGCAAATGGATATTTTTCATGTATGAGTTTTATCAAAGCATTATCTAATAATATTATTTTTATTACTAATATTATTAAAATTGTTATCTATTTCTTTAAACTTTTTGTCAATAGATTCATATTTATGCTTCATTTTGTTAAAAATAAAAACACATCATATTTTTAATTGTTTTAATATTTTTTCCTCATATAAATATGGAATCATTTAAAAGTTATTTGTTAAGTGATTTTGAAAGTCTTAATTATAAAGCCGTAGATATTAAATTTAAACACTCTGAGAAACCTGGCTTTGATAAAAAAACTAAAAAACCTTATATTCGTCACAGTATATTGGTAAATATGAAGTTTTATAATCAAAACCTAAAATTATTAAGTGCTGTTAACATTAAATTTATTAATGATAAATTAGCTCCTGTAAGTGTCAAAAAATTAAAAAACATATCCCCAGATGAGTCTAATAATAAATTTATTGACGCTAAACAACATATTGTAAGTGAAATATGTAATGATATACAAAATAAAATTGATCATTCAACATCAAAAATAAATTCTGTCAATAATTATTGTCAAACATCTAATATCACATCTAATAAAACATCTAATAATGACCTCGAAAATGATGATATTATAAAATTTACTAAATCTAAGAAGAAATTTGATATGTAAATCTAATATGTGAGAATAATTTCGTATTTAATGATTTAATTCAATCAATATTTTTATAGGATCTTCACTATTAGAACATATATGTTTATATTTGTTATTAACATGATATATATACTCGTTACCGATGTTTTTACCGATCCAATTATCAGCTGATTTGATATATATTTCTTTAAATATATGTTCAATTTTGAATTGTCCTAACTTATCACCTATATATCTTAAATCCAATAATTTGTTATAATCTTTTTCAGATATTAATAAAGAATCAACTTTTGAATAATATACTCCAGATATTACACTTTTAATATGATTCATTTTATCATTAGAATTATTTAATACAGACTTTGCAAACTGCGGGAATGTAAAGTGTTCTCTATAAGGTTTTACTGTATATACATAATTATCGTTATGATCATTACATGATCCGACATCATTATATGATGGTTCATATTTAATAACGTAAGGAGCGAATTCTTCAATATATTTATCAACATTAGTCTTAACCTTTTTATTGAAATTAGGAGGTTTTCTAATAGATGAACCCCAACAGCTGTTCATCATAAATTTCAATGTTGTAGATAATTAATTATTGTTATTATTTTTGGCATTAATCCTTAAATTATATAATATTTCAATAAATTCTTTTATTTTAGTATTTTGACCTTTAAAATTACCGTTATTATCAGGTTTACCTATAGGTATTGATATTACAGATGACATATATGCTCCGTTTAAATCTATATAATAATACTTACCCCCATTGGGGCTAAGACTATCGGGATTACCTGTTAAATGTATTTGTTGCCAGATAGTTTCAGGAAATATACATTCATTACGTATTTTATTAGCAATATCACCTGATAACTCATATACATTATCAAAACAACCGTATTCATACATTATTTTTAACATTAAATCACTGTATCTGTAATAAGATTTTACATTGATATCTAAACCTAAATTATTAATAATATTTTGTAATTCATTTAACCTGTAGTTAACTTCATTATCATCAATATTATAACCAAATGATTTCGTACCGTGTTTCATTCTTTTAACAAAATCAGGTATATACTTCTTATCAGGAATATGTATTAATCTATAACTGTTATAAGATTTATTAATAGTTTTATAACTCCAACACAATTTATTATTAGTATTAATATCCATAGGTTTTAATAAATTATATTTTTTCATAGTATCAATTAAATAATATATAGATATTGGTTTAGAAGTATGTTCACCCGAAGGGTTCAAGCCAATAAATTGACGTTCTATTGTTTTATTTTTGTCATAATTTTTAATACTTTCAATTGATATATTAACAGTATCATTTAACATATAATGATTATCTATAATGATTAATTTTATGAGTTTATTATATTGTTTACCGTAATCTCTGTGAGTAAAACCTTTATTAGCCATATATCTTACATTGATATGTACTTTTAATAAATCTGATATATCATTTAATTGTTCAAGAGGTACTGTTCTGGTATTTATAAAAGATCTTAACATATTAATCTCATTATCACTAAATAAATTACTTGCGATAAATGATTGTGTTAAACAAAATTCATTTATATGTTCATTGTTGATGTTATTAAATATACCGTATTTTGTAAGGTCTATATCAGTAGTATTAATATATGGGAAGAATCCCGGATTAACTCTTTTTCCGTTTTTCAAATCTCTAAACTCAAACTTTATGAATTTAATATTTTTGAAAGTTTCTAATGCTAAAGTATTACTGTCACTAATATCGTCTTTTTCATTAATAATATCATATAAGAAATTAACTGTATTCATATTTCCGTGATAATAAGATATATTATTGTTATCGTCAATAATTGTCATCCTAATATCTTTATTAATTTTCGGTCCAGATGATTTTATAGAATATATTAATGCATATAATATATCTTTTTTGTCATTATTATTGTAAGTAAAATCTTTTTGTAATAATAACTTTTTAATTAAATCTTTAGTTATATTGTTAACAGATTTATTATGTATAGGTTTATCAATAGGTCCGTCTTCAGATAATGCCATATTATAATAATCATCGAAATAGTCATATTCACTGCGTTTATTATGTTTAATTTTATATTGTAATTGATTATATGACAAACTAACATATCTATTATTCATTTCATCATAAACCTTATATCTGGTTTTAGTATTTGTGTGTTCAAAATTATCTGGTAAAGTATAACCGTAATTATTAAACAATTCTATTACTTGTTTTGTTGTTAGTTTTTTGGGTATAATATATTATATTAAAATAAAAATAAGAAATAAATTTTATGAATAATCATTATATGAAGCTCAATGTTCATATGTTAATCCTGAAACTGATTTAACAAACTTTAAACTTATATGTCTTTTATCTATAAACTTCATTACGTCAGGAAAACTATATTGCAAATATTATAAGTCTCACCGTCTTTTTTAACGTATATTTCACTGACATAATCATAAGTATTACTTCTACAACAGAATGCATCAGTGTCAGCTTTTAACAACTCTACTTCTGAAGTATCACATAATAATTGTATCAATTTGATTAACTCGTCTTCATCAGCAATTATAATATATTTATTAACTATTAAGGGGTTATTCTCTATAATATCTAAACATTAAACTAATGCTTGTATTAATAAATCTTTGTCGTGAATAATGTTTTGTAAATTATTATTTAAATCATTAGCTGTTTCGACAGATCTGTTAACAGTAAGTTTATTATTATCAATGTTGTTGTTGTCAATATTTGGATCAAGATATTTAATTGAATAGAGATTTACTACGGCATTCACATTTTGGTTTGTTGTGGGGCTGTTGATATTAGTATCAACTTTTGCTAAAAATCCTTTTGAACAAGATAATACATTGGAATGAGGTACTGACATATTTTATTATATGTAAAAATATACTATTGTAATGGAATTGTTTGACTAAATTAAAGAATCAAAATATAAAAAAGTATTTACTATAAAACAAATGCCTTACATCGATTTAATCAATTTTTATATTGAGGACTTAGTAATATATAAATATGTAATAATTGCTAACAGTAATACTTTAAAAAAGTCTAAAAAATTAGGTTTAAAACCTTATGTTATACATGATAATGTTAATATGAAAATAGAAGAACCGTTAACAAATACGTCTAAAGGACGTTATATTTTAATGTTTGATCCTAACAAAAATGAAATAACTATATCAGAAGGCGAAGAAAAATATTAATTATAACAATATTAATATTTTCAAATTAGATCATATCGTTTTTTAAAATCAGAATAATGAATATTTACTTGCTTATTATTATTAATACCTTCCATATTAACAAATACATAATTTTGTTTAGTATAATTTATTTTTCATTTACGATAATTGATTCCGTTGAAAAAATAAAATATATCGATTTTTTTATCATAATAATAATTTCCAAAAGAATGGTTATTATAAGTATCGACTAAAATAAAATCGTCATCAATTTCATCAACATATTCACATTGATAACTTTTATATGATGATTTATTATTACAATTTTCACTATTAGAAACCCAACGCAGGTTATTAATATTGTTATCTAATTTATTATGATCAATATGATCAATTTGTGTTTTATTGTCAGGATCATCATTTGGTATAAATTGTAATGCAATTATTCTGTGTTTATAATATAATTTAGTATTTAAACAGCATCTAACATAACCGTGATCCTCATATTGTCTAATAATCCTTTTATTTGATTTCCTTCTAAGTTGATATGGAAATTGATTACATATTTCATAATCATTATCAACAACACATGTAAACCAATGACATTCAGTGTTCATTATTTATATAGAAATAGAACAATAGAATTTTAAATGATTTATATAGATTTTCTTTTAAAAACAATACTTTAAACATAATATATATAAAAACAATACTTCAAACATAATACTTTGAACATAATACTTATGAAAACAGTACTTTGAACATAATACTTATAAAAACAATACTTTAAACATAATACTTTGAACATAATACTTATGAAAACAATACTTATAAAAACGATACTTTAAACATATTATTTTTGAACATATATGAGCATGCGCAAATTCGCGCAGGCTTCTTTTTCATTATATTATTTTTAACGTATTATTTTTGAACATAATACTATAAACATATTATTTTTGAACATATCTACAAAAGCCTTATTTTATACACAATCAATATCACAGTAAATTAACCTTGAATTTATTGAATTTTAATGTGTGCTCTCTTGTACCCACATGTTCCCGGTTTTCAAACTTCATATGATTTTCATAGGGCAATTCGGCAAAGGGCAACATTTACAGTTTTATTTTTAAAAAGTAGTTTCTAAAGCCTCATTTTTGACGTATATATGCATAAAAAGCCTTATTTTTAGGGGGTTATTATTAAAAAATGCCTTTTAAAGACCCTGTTTTTAAGAACACTTATTTTTGATTAATATACAATGTGCAAAAAGTACGGTAAAATAGCTGAATTTATAATGTTTTTGGATGTTCTCCTTGTTCCTTCTTGTACCCGGGTCTGTAACATTACCTTAAGAGTTGAGGGCAAAGGGCAATTGGGCAACAAGCAATTTATTTTTGGGCAATTTGGCAAAGGGCAACATACATACATGCGGTAATTTGTATATATATTGTTGCCATTTTGCCCGTTGACAGTTATATGTTGACAGTTATATTGTTGACAGTTATATGTTGACAGTTATATTGTTGACAGCATACATACATACGGTAATATGTATATATATATGTTGCTATATGCTATTTGCTAACAATTTCTATAATAATATACTCTCATTAAAGAACAAGGTAAGTACATACAATAACAATGTATATATATATATGTTCTCTCCTGTATCTCATATGAGACCTTATAATTATAGAAATTGTTTATATATGCAAATAGCATTATCGTATGTATGTATATATTGTTGCCATTTTGCCCGTTGCCCCCAACTTTCAGAAGAATGTTGTTCCCCAAAACATCCGAGAACAGGGTACACGTCAAAAACATTATGAATTTAAGGTCAATCTACTGTAATATTGAACTCTTCAAAAATTCAACTTTTAAAACCTAATATTTCATTATTATCATGTAAGGACATATATTTTCAAAATTCAACTTTTAAAAACCTAATATTTCATTATTATAATGTAAGGACATATATTTTCAAAATTCAACTATCGAAAACCTGATATTTCACATTGTCATGTAAGAACATATATTTCAAAATTCAACTTTTAAAAACCTAATATTTCATCATTGTCATGTAAGGACATATATTTTAAAAATTCAACTTTTATTTTCGAAGCGAACGCGAGTGAGCTGAGAACACACACCGGAGCGAAGCGGAGTGCACAATGAAACAAGGTGGAGTTGTGCTGTGTGTGTGTACCTCAGGTTTATGATAAGACATAAATAAAAATGAGTCTTTTTAGTGATATATTATGTTTTCCCTAGTTACTATGCTTTCCCTATGCGTTCGTGTTGCCATATTTGGATATGAATTTTGTAATAAATTTAGACTATATAAGCTCACAATAGGTTCTCCTCTTAAGTATCTTTCAATCCAGTAAATCACCCGTGAAAATTCAAAAGCATGTAGCCTCTTGTAATGTTCGAATACCCATTCATAAGGGTAACGCAGTATATTCATCATATCTACTCCCATCTTCAAAAAACATATTGCGTGATACACACAGACATCCCATAGTATTATTTCTTCTGCATCCATATCAATATTCTCGAACTTTTCGATAGGTATGTAATGTAAGTCTCTTGGTTGTAATTGTCTTTCAGTTACAGAACCAGTGAACATAAATTCAAAGTCACCTAAAATGACATCTACATCGAACCATACCCTTGCATTGTAAGGCTACACTTTGTTAATAATAAAACTTTCTATGGTCCGGGGACCATAGTTTTCTTCAATCAAGCCCATTGGATCATAGAATCCTCTTGTGCTGAACCAGTCACCTTCGTCGTCGCTGTCGCTGCTGCTGTTCCGCTCCATTTATTAAAGTGAAATAAAAAATAACTGTTTTAACATTATATCAAAAACTCAGTGTCAGAAAATGTTATTCCATAGAATTTTTGAGACTAAATTATGACAAATGGGACGCAGGCGTTCTTAAAGGACGCCTGGGATTTGGCATAGTTTAGTTTCAAAAATTCAAAAACAATATATAAATAATATTTTATCATTCTTTTGACCAACTAGCGCATTTGCTACACCATTCATAACAGGTGTAGATTTATCTGCTATTTTAATTCCTTTTGCAATATCACCTGCATGACCAGGTAAATTTTCAATTCCAGGTATTTTCCCAACAGTATTTACAACAGGTTTGGTCACTTTATTTCGAACATTACCGATAAATTTACCGACTGGTTTGATAATTTTATCTCTGATCCGAGCACCTGCTTTTTTGAAACCATTTTTAATTTTGTTCCACAAACCCCACGCCATAAATTATAATTAAAATTAATTCATTGTTTTATTTTTTATTTTGTAGAAAGCCTTTTTATTGAATTCTGTAATATTTTCTCATTCCTATCTTTTTCTGTTACATCCATATATATTATTTTATCGTTAGGTTTATATGGTAGAATTTTATTTTTATTAGCACCTAAATTCCTTTCATGTTCTAACCATTTTTTCACATTTTTGTTAAATTTTTCTTGTTGTTCTTTACTTAACTGAGATTTTTTCAAACCTTATTTAATTTTATTCCAGACACCCCAGCCCATTTAAAAATTATGAAAATATTTTTTCATATTTATTAATGTATTATGATAATACGCAATCTAAAAATGAACAAAATAATCAATATAATGTTGGAGCTTATTTTGATCGTCTTACAGATTTAATTGCTAAAAATGACGGTACTCGTTCTTTTATTTTAAGAACTGAAGATTGTCATGATCAAAATGCACCATTTAATCAATCACAAGAAACTAGATTAAGAATTACTCATGGTGATCATATGATTTCACAAATTTCTGAAGGTTGCATTAATTTTAAAATTATGATAACTATACAATTATCAAATGCTATTAATTCTAGTAATTTACAAGATCCAAAAAAATTTGGCTAAAATATTTATAGGTTTTAAGAGTTCTAATCAATTATTTGGTCAATTACAAATTATGTCTAATAATATTTCTACTGGTTATCAACAAAATGAATGTTGTCGTGAAGGTTATTGTTATTATACAATTAAACCTTATGCTGAGAAGAGAACTAGAAAATATACACATTTTTTATATGAAAATGTTTCAGAATATTCTCAATCCGTTTGTGGTATCTATGTTAATCTGAAAACAATTGCAGATGGAAATAAACATGATATCGAATTTGAAATGAATCTTCCATTTGAAGATATATTAGCTTTACAAGCATTTGATTTATATCCAAATAGATTAGTTGGTGATATTGAATTAAAGTTTTATGTTAAACAAAATGGTTTAGTATGGTGTCAAGTAGACCCACGTAAAATTAAAGAAGTTGAAGAATAATTAGAATTTTCTTCTATTAATGCTACATTTAATAATTTATCTTTATTTACTCATGGTTTTACTCAAATTGGTAATTCTGCTAATATAACTACTACATTTAAATGTGATACTGAGTCTACTCATACTATTGATACATCATGGTGATCCTACACAAAGAAAACAATATGTAGCAGATGGAAATACAATTAGAACTTTCAATGAATGGTTAAATTCTGAAGTAAAAACAGTAAATTATTCAAAACCATTTGATGATCCAATTGTTCAATATAATCCTGAATATGATGACTTTAGGGCACGAATGATAACGGCTAATGATAACTTCGATAGAAGAGATACTGGTGTTATGAATATTTATAAATTACATAGTACTTCAAAAAGAAGGTCAGCAAATGCAGTATTTACTAGTTTACTTGTTATAGAAGCATATAATAAATTCACTGATCGTTTTATAGATAATAGTGAATATCTTGCAAGAATTAAGGGTTATTGTCCAATGCTTCGAGTATCTTGTGAATTATTTAAAAGATCAATTATTCCTACAATAGAAGTTCTATTACAACAACATAATATTTCAGATATTGCCACAGGTGAAAAATATAAAATGCCAGACACAGGTGAATATTATTATTCAACTGTCTGTAAAAAAATTGTTACTGATATGTTAGATGACCCTGATCATAAAGATAAAATGGTTGCGGCAATCAAAAGTTATGTAGAAGAAAAAATCGGTGTACCCCTAATACACTAGATGCTTAGTAAGTTAATAAACACAAATTTTTTAAATCATTATTTTTTTATGATCAAGATTAGTGATTTCTCATGCCATGTAGGGAAAAATAATACTGAATATAATAGTTCTAGTGCTAATTGTAAAGTTATCATTAATAATAACAATAGTGAAACACCAGCACATTATTATGAAGTTAATGAAGAAATACCAAAAATTATTACGAGAGATACTGAACTTGATACTGATAATACTAGTGGTTTATATAAACATATAGTTTTAACATTTAGTGCAATATTAAAGACAAATGATATGAAATTAATAGCGAATTTAATTGATAATAGTGGAAAAATTATGATTAATGCTAATGATTTAGTACAAGCTATGAGTACAATTTCAGAAATTGATTTTAATCAAGTTAAATTAAGTTATGAAGATTCTGATTTTGGTTGTTTAAAGCATGTAAATCCAATTAAAAAAGTTAACTCAATTAAGATTAATGGATATGATCTTAGTTCACAACAATATAATAAAGAATATAACACATTAATGGATAAATTCAATATTACATTAGAAATAGTATAAATGCATTAGTATCAGGATTTGCATACCAGTCATTAGTATCAGGATTACTATGCCAATACGGAATTTCGCCAGCAGATTATAACAGTTAACTGTTAAATACCTTGGCAAAGGAAACAATGTTAAGATTCCACGTCTTGAGTGGGGCGTTGGAATGAGCTATAAGCACATTCATGGTGCTTTAACTTTTGTGAATAACGTTAGAAATGGAGAAATTACTCCAACAAAATTTATAACTCATCGCTTTCATGAAATTGAAAAGGTTGAAGATGCTTTGATGCTTATAAAGGATAAACCAGCTGATTTAATTAAGCTAGTCGTTGAAATTACATACGATGACTATAAATAAAAAAAAGCTAATTTCAATTGTATGTATTTTTTCATCAAATATTTGGAAATTTGTGGAACATATATCAATATTTTGCATAACAACAAAAAAATTTTATTTTACTATTTTTATCAGTAAAATTACACTTTGTTTAATTACTACAAAAAATTCGTCACATCATTTAAATACAGATCAATGTAATATTGTATATAATTGCTAAAATTGCTTATAAAACGATAAATTTAAAACAAAATTCTTTATATGTTTAATTGAAGAAAAAAAGCAAATTGATTTAATATTTTACTTTACAAAAAAAGTTTTATCACAAAAGAAAATTTCATAAAATTATATATATAATATTTAATAAAAATGATTTCATCATCAAAATATTTAACCCCTTTTGTTTAAATGTTCTTCCACATATTTTTACCAAGAATTTAACAAATTTTTTATCTCTGAATTTCAGTGCTTCTTTATAAGCATATATAGGTACATAGCTTCCATACAATACGTAAATATGTTCACCTTTTTCCAGAAGGTACTTTGTCATTGTTAAATCTGTATGTAATATGATCCATGTCATGCGAATAAGCTCAAAAATTCTTCTTTCCTTTTAGTAAAATGTTTTTTGAATTCAGAAATATTATTTAAAATAAATGCAAAACGAATAGATTCATCATTTATATTATATTTATTGATATTTTTGAAGAAGCTTTTCTCAAGAGTTTGACTAAACATGTATGTTACCATAAATGTATTTTAGAAACAAGTTTACGATAGAGTTCAATATAAAAATTTTGATTGAAAATCCATTTCCTTTTACATGAAAATAAAGGTTTATAGGAATTTCATCGTCTGTGACTTTTAAATCATTCCCGATACGGGATTCACGAACTTTAATAAAATGAAACCCTGTCTGATTAACGGTTCCTAATAAGTCACCCCCAAAATTTTCAACTTTAACGTACAAAAATTGCCTTTGTTTGAAGAAGGTGCAAACTAATGGATTTACTAGAGTTTCCTTCTTCAAAATATCCCAATAACATTACTCCACAAAACATTTCATCACAATCAAAATTTGCGTTTAGATGTTGTCATGCACTTCATAAGATAAAAATATCTCAAAAAGAAGCATCTGATTATTTGAGCATTGATTTTCAAAACTCACCATCTAACAAAAAGCTAATTGAAGAAACACAGAAGAATATGGAAAAAATTACATCTGCGATTAAAGAACAAATGCAATTCATCAAACAAAATGGTGGAATACAAAAATTAACAGAGCAGCTAGAAAGCACCAAACAATTAAAAGAAAATTTAAAACAAAAAGAAAAAGAATTGGCAGATTTTAAAAAAATTCAAAAAATTGAACAAGAAATTGAAGAATTAAAAAAGCAAATTGATCAAAAAGCGAAAGACATTTCTAGGTTAAAATATGAGTTAGATCAGGAAAAAGAAAACATTGATGATAAAAATATAATCAGCCAATCCATTTCTCTTTTGGAAGAAGAACTTGAGGAACTAAAAGGGAAAGTACAAAATATGACCCAAAATCCCATCGAAATTGAAAATATAAATACTGATATTGATGAACTGTTCAAAGAAAAAGAACAAGAAATCGAAAATTGCAAAGAAATTTTACAAAAAATTGATCAAAAAATTGAAGAACTCAAAAAAGAACTTATTATAAATGAAGATGAACCACTTTTTTCTGTTGATGAGTTCCTTGCCCTGAAAAGCAATCTTGAGAAAATAATCAAAGAACTTGAAGAAAAATTAAATAAAGGAAAAGAAGAATTCCAAAATGAACTTAAGGAATTATTAAAACTGAAAGATTTAGAAATTGAAGAACTTAAAAATAATATAAATCAAAACAATGAAACATTAGAACAAAAGCAAAAAGAAATTGAAGAAAATAATAATTCCTTAAACCAAGAAAAGGAAAACATGCAAAAAGAATTAGAACAAAGCAAACAAGAAAATGAGGAATTAAAAAAAAAATTAAGTCAAAATGAAAATGAGTTAAAGGAATTAAATGAAAATAATAACGAACTCAATGAAGAAATTCAGCAAAATAAAGAACGAATTGAAGAACTTAATAATAAATTCGAAGAAAGCAAACAAGAAAATGAGGAATTAAAAGAAAAATTAAGTCAAAATGAAAATGAGTTAAAAGAATTAAACGAAAATAATAATAAACTCAATGAAGAAATTCAACAAAATAAAGAACGAATTGAAGAACTTAATAATAAATTAAGTCAAGAAATTAATGAATTCGAAGAAACCCAACAAGAAAATGCAGAGTTAAAAGAAAAATTAAATCAGAATGAAAATGAATTAAAAGAATTAAATGAAAATAATAATAAAATTAAAGAAGAAATTCAACAAAATAAAGAACGAATTGAAGAACTTAATAATAAATTTGAAGAAAGTAAACAAGAAAATGAGGAATTAAAAGAAAAATTAAGTCAAAATGAAAACGAGTTAAAAGAATTAAACGAAAATAATAATAAACTCAATGAAGAAATTCAACAAAATAAAGAACGAATTGAAGAACTTAATAATAAATTAAGTCAAGAAATTAATGAATTAGAGCAAAATAAACAAGAAAATACCGAATTAAGAGAAAAATTAGACCAATATAAAATGGAAAAAGAAAATTTAGAAAAAAAAATTTTAGATATTGCAAAGACTCAATTTATAAATGATAGTCTCGAAGAAGTATTGCAAAATAAGCAGAAAGAAATCGAAAACCTTAATCAAGAATTAAACAAACTCAAAGACAATTTGGATGAATACAAAGGAATTGAAGAAAATCTTAAACAAATTGAAGCAGAACTACAACAACATAAAGGAAAATTAATTCAGAAAGATCAAGAAATCGAAGATCTTAATGATGCGTTGGGAGAATTAGAACAAAAAAACAAAGAGCTCAAAGAAAAACAAGAAAATGAAGAAGAATCAGATAATTTACACAAAATCGAAGTGAATCAAAAAGATAAAGAAATTGAAGACCTGAGCAATAAATTTGCAGAATTAGAACAAGAAAACAAAAAATACAAGCAAAAATCAGAAGAAAATGAGGAAAAACTCAATGAATTACTTGGTGAAATAAAGCAAAAGGAAAAAGAAAATCAAAAAATTAAAGAACAAATGGAAATAAAAGAATTAGAAAAATTATGTGAACAAAAAGACAAAGAACTTCAAGGACTTAAACAAAAATTAAACAAATTGAAAGAAAAAGATAAAGAACTTAAAGATAAAACAGAAGAAAATGAAGTGAAACTCAAAGGAATTAAACAAGAAATTCAACGAAAATTTGACGAAGGCGAAGATATTAAATATGAAAACAATAAATTAACAGAAATCGAAGAAGAAAACAAAGAACTGAAAGAACAAATTGAAGGAAATGAATATGAAATCGAAGAAATACAAAAATTAATTGATGAAAAATCACGAGAAAATGAAAATGTTCATAATGACATCAAAAGATTAAACGAAATGAATCAAAATAACAATGAACTTCAAGAACGAATTGAAGAAAACGAAAAGGAAATCAAAGAATTCCAAAAATTAAATCAACAAAAAGATAATGAAGAAGATTTAACGAAAATAAGGGAATTGGAAGAAGCAAACGAAAACTTCAAAGGAAAATTCTTACAAACTCAAAACGAATTAAATGAATTAGACAACGAAATCAATCACAAACTTCAAGAAATTGGAGATCTTAAAACTGAAAACGACAAATTATCAGAAATAGAAGAAGAAACTTCGAAAGTTAAAGATCAAATGGAGCAAACAGAAGCAGAAATAAAAGAATTACAAAAATTAATCCAAGAAAAGGATCGTGACAAAGAACATTCAACTAAAATATCAGAATTAGAAGAAGAAAACAAATCACTTAATGAAAAGTTAGAAGAAAATGCCGAAAAACTCAATAAATTTGAACAAGAGATTCAAGATAAAGAACAAGAAATTGAAAATCTTCACAACGAAATTAAAGAATTAAAAGCAAAAGAAAACGAAAACAAAGAACTCAAAAATCAAATCGAAGAAAACGAAACAGCACTCAATGAAATAGATCAAGAAATTCAACGACGAGATAATGAAATTGAAGAACTTCAGGACAAATTAAAAGAAAAGGAAAAAGAAAATCAAAAAATTAAAGAACAAATGGAAATAAAAGAATTAGAAAAATTATGTGAACAAAAAGACAAAGAACTTCAAGGACTTAAACAAAAATTAAACAAATTGAAAGAAAAAGATAAAGAACTTAAAGATAAAACAGAAGAAAATGAAGTGAAACTCAAAGGAATTAAACAAGAAATTCAACGAAAATTTGACGAAGGCGAAGATATTAAATATGAAAACAATAAATTAACAGAAATCGAAGAAGAAAACAAAGAACTGAAAGAACAAATTGAAGGAAATGAATATGAAATCGAAGAAATACAAAAATTAATTGATGAAAAATCACGAGAAAATGAAAATGTTCATAATGACATCAAAAGATTAAACGAAATGAATCAAAATAACAATGAACTTCAAGAACGAATTGAAGAAAACGAAAAGGAAATCAAAGAATTCCAAAAATTAAATCAACAAAAAGATAATGAAGAAGATTTAATAATAATGACAGATTTAGGAAAATCAAATGAAAACTTTAAAGAAAAATTCGGACAAATGCAAAGTAAATTTAACGAAATACCAGAAAATAATGAAAATGAATTTTCAACAAAATTAACAGAATTGGGAGAAGAAAACAAAGAACTCAAAGAAAGATTAAAACAAAATGAAGAAAAACATGAAGAATTGCGCAAAGAAATCAAGCACAAACTTCAAGAAATCGGAGATCTAAAAACTGAAAACGACAAATTATCTGAAATAGAAGAAGAAACTATTGAAAATAAGAATCATTCAGAACAAATAAAATCAGAAATAGACAAGTTACAAAAATTGATCCAAGAAAATGATCGTGACAAAGAACATTCAACTAAAATATCAGAATTAGAAGAAGAAAACAAATCACTTAATGAAAAGTTAGAAGAAAATGCCGAAAAACTCAATAAATTTGAACAAGAGATTCAAGATAAAGAACAAGAAATTGAAAAATCTTCACAACGAAATTAAAGAATTAAAAGCAAAAGAAAACGAAAACAAAGAACTCAAAAATCAAATCGAAGAAAACGAAACAGCACTCAATGAAATAGATCAAGAAATTCAACGACGAGATAATGAAATTGAAGAACTTCAGGACAAATTAAAAGAAAAGGAAAAAGAAAATCAAAAAATTAAAGAGCAAATGGAAACAAATGAGCAAAAAGAAAAAGAAAAAGAAATCGAAGAACTTAAAGAACAATTAAAGCAAAGAAAAGAGAAACTTAATGAATTAGATAACGAAATTAAACAAAAAGACAAAGAAATTGAAGATCTTTACAATGATATCAAACAACTACTTGAAGCTGAACGAGAAAGCAAAGAACTCAAAGACAAATTTGATGAAAATAAACAAAAACTCAATGAATTAGGTAATGAAGTTCAGCAAAAAGATGACAAAATTGAAAATCTAAATAATAAATTAATAGAATTAGAACAAGAAAGCAAAGAACTCAAAGACAAATTCGAAGGAAACGAAAACGAAATTAATGAATTACAAAAACAGTTCCAACAAAAAGATAAAGAAATCGAAAATCTAACAAACAAATTAACTGAGTTAGAACAAGAAAACAAAGAACTTAAAGATGAATCTCTTCAATTACAACAAGAAAAAGAGAATTTAACAAATATTTCTTCATCGCTTTCAGATCGATATATTAAACTTTGTGAAATAGCGGGCGTTGATTATAATGATTTAGAAAATGGAATCGAAGAAAAACTAAAGAACGTAATGTCTTTGGAAGGAAATGAAGAATTCGATAATGTAATTGTTCGAGATGTTAATGATTTACTTGGTTCGTGCGGAAGGAATAAAATTATTCCAAAAATTAAAGAAAATTCGAATCTAATTAAACAAATTTCAGAATATTTCCCGAACATTGATCCAAATAATATTCCAAATCAAATTAGAGAATTGATTTTGGAAATTAATAGATTAACAAAGTTGTGTATGGAAATGTCGAGATATTCAAGTCGGATTCGATTACAAATGTTTGTTTCTATTTTGATTCTTCTCCTTGTTGCTTTCCAGAAATAAAAGCTATATATGTGAACATATTCTTTTTTATTTTAATATTCGAATCTGTTACATACAAGAAAAATCTTTTCTTTAAGAAGATTTTGCATTTTAACCCATACATGAAGTAAACGATCATAATACACTCAAAACATAACCAACACGATCGTTCACAATTGAATTATTTTTCATGGCAGCTGCCAAAAAGGGTCTTCTCTCAGATCTCCTTGGCATTACCGAAAATGTACATGCTCAGGTCAAGTTCTACCGTCAAGAGTTAGAAGCTAAAAGAAAGTTTGTCGAACACTTGACAAAAATTGTTGAACAAGAAGCACCTGAATTCGAGCAAACGATGATCGAAATTTCCAATAAACTCAATAGCTCACTTGACAACGAAGAAGCTCTTGTTGATGCATACGAAAGATTTGCAGAAGATTTTAATGATGTTTCTGCAAGGTTTGAGGTTATTTACCGTCTTTCTGAGGAAACTTCATCATGCAAACGTCATTTAAAGGAGTGTAGAGCCAAGGTTGAAAAAGCTAGAGCTGACTTAGAACTCGATGAACAAAAAGGATCACCAAAGAAGATAAAATTACAAGCTGAACTTGAAAAGGCCATCCAACAAAAGCGCGATGCTCTCCAAGCTCTTCAAGATAAGATGGAGGAGTTCATCCAAGTGAAAGTTCGATACAATAAATTTAAAGTTAGAAGGCTTACACATGCATACACATACCTTGGGAAGGTAATCCGATCATCTCTTACCGGCGTTTCAAGTGATTTAGAATCTGTTTTGAGCCAATCTTCTGATGCAAGATCAAAGATTGATTACACTATTGAAGGTAAAGAACCACCAAAACCAACTCAACCTGAAGAAACGTATAAGGTGCCAGAGGAAGAAGGCGTTCCAACCTTTGACGAAGCTCCTCTTGAAGAAGAACAAGTATCTCAACCAACATTTGTGGATGACTCTCCTTTTGCAGTACCAACCTTTGATTAAGGGTAAGGTTCAAAGGTCACCACAAAATTTTTATTAATTCTTGATTATTAAAATATCTTCAAACCAAATATCTATTTTTTGCGAATAATAATAAATATTATTTTTAAGTGACTGAATACATCGATGGAAATTGTTATGTTTTTTCATAGAAAGAAATATATTCAGTGATTAATAATACCCCTCACTTTTAATAAACATCAGAAAACAAAAAAATTTTGAAAAATGTGTTTCCAACTGTTAAACATTATACGAGAAACAATTTGGGAATTAAAGGATGGGAATTTTGATGAATCTGTTGAAGCGGTCAAAAAAATATATGATTCAAAATTTCCAAATTCTTTTATTATAATTTTTGCTCAAATGATTTATTCAGCTATAATCTCACGTATCAATGATATTGATTTATATTTTCAATTAATGAAAGAAATTCAAAATATAAATGATAAATTATATGATGTTTTTCTGCAATATCTTCTTCATTTAGATTCACAAGAATCTAAATATTTAATTGAAAAGATGATTAATTTAAACCTTGCTGATATAGATCTTGTTCAATCCAAAAAGTCCTTTTATTTTGCACATTATAAAATGTGTGTTGATATTAATAATCTAATTGAGAACAAAAAATTGAATATTCCATTTGCTGAAACATTTAAAGACAACATTGAAATACTTTCATACAATGATTGGGAACTTCATAAATGTTTAATTAATGCTGGAGTTAACACAAATGAAATATCAAAAATAATTCGGAATGATGAAATAGAAAAACTTCAAGAAATGTCAATACAATCAAATTTTAGTTTTAATCAGATAATTAAACCATCACTTTATGAAAAATGTTCTTTCATTAATCAAGAAAATGTTTCGTTGATTGATTTTGCAGCATTTTTTGGATCTATTAAATGTTTTAAATATTTACTTGTGAATGGCGCAAAAGTAGGGAACACTGGTAAATATGCTGTTGCAGGTGGAAACTTAGAGATTATTCATTTATGTGAACAAAACCATTCATCATTTGAAGGAGCATATGAAGCTGCAATTGAATTTCATCGAAATGATATTTTTTATTATCTTTATGATACCAATATTATTGAACATAGAAATTTAGAAGATTTAGCAAAGAATTGTATTTTATATAATAATTATGAAATTTTTCCATTTTTAGAAGAAAAAGGTTTAAAAGTTGATGATGAATTGATCACTGAAGCAACAGAAAGTGGCAATTTATATCTTTTAAAACATTTTCTTGACAAAAATAAATTGCCTTTAGAAATTTTGGCATCAGCTGTAAAATCAAGAAACATTGAGATTGTTAAATATGTTATTGATCGAAATGGATTTTATAATGGTGTTACATATATTTTTTTGTTATATTTAAGTTTTGTTTTAAGTAATTAATTTTTTAATTTTTTATATGGAATTTATTATAATTATTTAATACACCATTTTTATTTGCTTGTAAACAAGGTTGCGTTGAAATTGCGAAATTTCTTCTTAAAAAAAAGTATAGTAAAATAAATGAAAGAAATATTTCTTTATTGAATTTAGGATAAATTTTAAATTTTTAGTGTTTATAATGTATATTGTTTGCTAACGGACTTTATTTAGCATCAAAATATGGTCATATTAAAATGACTAAATTCCTTCTTAAGCATGATATTGAAATTACTCGACATTTTTATATAATTTTTTCAGAGATAATTTTTATTTTTTAATATTTATATATAATTTTTCATGATTATTTTTCATATTTTTTTCACCTCTTATGATTGCAATATATTTTGGTCATATGAAGATAATAAAAATATTACTCAAAGAAGGAATTTATATAAATGCTACTAGAATTTATTTATAAAATTTTATAGGGGAATCTAATTTTAACATTTAGAATTTCAAAAAAATATTTCAAAATAGTCTATATATTATCGCACCATTATTACTTGCAACTGAAAATAATAACATAAAAATAGTTAAATTACTTCTTAAGCAGAAAGAAATTGATGTTAATGTCAACAATACCAGTTTGATTTATTTGAAATTTATTATAATAATTTTATATTACAAAATAATACTTGGAAATTATTTAAATTATTTAAAACAGCACTTATGATTGCAGCTGAAAAAGGTAACACAGAAATAGTTGAATTACTTCTCGAACATGACAAAATTAATGTTAATGCTAAAGATATTTATTTGTTTTATTTTGGATTTATTTTAATAATTTTTTATTTCAAAATAATATTTAATAATTATTTAAAATATTTAAAACAGCACTTATAATGGCAGCTGAAAAAGGTTACACAGAAATAGTTGAATTACTTCTTGAACATGAAAGAATTGATGTTAATGCTCGAGACATTTAGTTTTATTTTGGATTTATTTTAACAATTTCATATTTCAAAATAATATTTGGAATTTATTTAAAATATTTCAAACAGCTGCTATGATTGCATCTAAAAATGGCCATGAGGAAATAGCTCGATTAATTCTACAACACTAATGAAAAGAAATTGATAATCAATGCGAATTACGTAATTTGAAATAGAAAGCGAATTTAATGAATTATTATTTAGAAAAAGAAAAATTTTAAATAAACAACATTTTACTTATAAATCTGAGTTTAAACTTATTGAGGTGTTAGAATTTTCCGTTTGAGATATTGTTTCGAGATATGCTGTTGATAAGTTAAGATATCTCTCTTCGACTCTATCAATTTTTTTAGATTCTTCAATGAGATTTTGAAGCTTGCGTTTTAGTCTCTCGTTTTCATCTTTTAACTCTTTTATCTTTGCTTGATTTTCAATATCGATTTGTTCTAAGCAAATAATTGCACGTTTAGTTCGATACGTATTTCCATTGGGTGTTCCTGCACTCATTAAAAATGGATCATAAAAATCATTTTCGAATGCAATTTTGTTTGCTTTCATCACGAACGTTTAATAATTCATTATGACGTTTAAATTTTAATGGAAGAAAAGAGAAAAACACAAAAAATAGGATCGAAAAGGCAAAAGCGCTCAAGAGGAAAGAATACAGAATCAAAAACAGAAACTACAATTCCAGTATCTTCAAAAAATGATTTCACAATAAGTGATGATCCAGAAACTTTTGGGAAAATTACAATGGAAGAAATGCTTGAATTATGTAGCTATGATACATCTAAGCCATTGAAGGAAATTCATAGAGCAAAACGACATTTTATTGATAAAATTAAATCAAGAATCCTTGAATATGCGGAAGAAATAGAAATAGGAAATAAAGAAGAGCAAAGAAGCTCAAGTGGTACTTTTTATGAATCACCAGAAAAAAACAATTTTGGGCAATTTTACAATTTCCTTCAAAATTCATCACCAGAAAGCAAAATTTCATTAACATCACAGACACCTCCACAAGAAATACCATCACGTACTAATACAAGAACGATTGTCGATGAAATCCCAAGTTCAACTCCAAAAGATTCATATCCAAGTTCAATCTCAAATAAGAATTTCGAAAAAGAAATATCACCTCCATCAGCCAAAAGTTATAACTCTGCCAAAGATCTTTCACCTATTTTTTATTCTCATGATTCAGATAAATCTATCAACAATAAATCGAACAAACCTTTTAACAAACCAGAACAAATTCTAAATAGCGAATCAAACAAATCTTTTCATAACAAATCAGACAAAATTGAATCGGACAAATCTATACATAATACAGAAATTGTACAAAATGAACCAAGCAAAGTAACAAAAGAAAATGAATCACAAAAAGGGAAAGAAAGCAATGCTAATCCTTTTGAACTTGAAGAAAATATTTTTGAAGTTAAATCGTTAAGTTCACAAACCCCAAAAAAGGAAAAAGTGATTGACAGCAAAGAAGATTTTCTACTTAGCAACGATGACTTCGGTGATTTTGAGTCATCAAAGTCATCATTTTCCAATCAAAATGGAGCTTCTGTAAATCTTTCTTTAATGTCTACAAAAGATAGCAATCCACTGTTAAAGAGAAGGTCCATAATTAATATGTTTCCTGAAAGTGGTGAATCGAATGGTTTCGATTTCAATGATCTTTAATGTTTTATTAAATAGAAATCTATTGTTTTTCAATTGTAATGATTTTAAGACAAGTACATATGAATTCAAAATTATTTTGTATGTTAAATATTTATCTTAAATAAATTTATTTGTCGGAACGCTTACTTTTTGAAAGAAGAAATTACGCCAGAACAGTTAATCCTCTGAAAGAAATTGACTATGTTTGTCAGAATTGACTTGGGAGTTGTTGATTCATTTAACACCGGACGATACACTTTTCTTGTAACGTGCAAGTAAAATGTCCCAAGAATCAGAAAACTCGGAATCGAGCGAAAAAGATATTCAAACACAAATTCAAGAACTTTCTAACGATGCAATGAAATGTACAATTAAATATGATTATAAAAAAGGGATGGAATTAATTCAAAAATCATATGATTTAGCAACTGATTTACCAGAAGAAATAGTCAAAGTCATTCCAAGGTATGCAGTTATATTATATTTAAAAAATCCCAATGATGAAAAAGCACTTCCAAATTTCAAATCAACATTTTTAAAAAGAGAAAATGGAAAAGAGCTATGGAAAGATTCAGCAAAGTATTTAATACCCGATTTAAACAAAGGCTTTAAAAAATTATCATTTTCCATCAAACCAATATTTTTTTCAATATACAATCCTTTTCCAGGTTTTGTTGATTATCTTAAAAATGAAGAAAGTGTTGATTTTGAAGTAGCTTTACGCATTCTTCAAATTGCCAAAGATTGCAAAGGAGATATCAAAAGTTCAATTATTTCAGATTTAGGAATTTCTGCATTTCTCCAAGTCCAAACGAAGATAGACAAAATGGAAGCCTCAGATCTTCGAGTTATAGATGAAAAGAAACTTCGTGAATTTATCACCATTGTTCGAAATTTTGTCAAACATAGTGATCTTAAAGTTGTCACACAATTTGAGTACACAATAGCATTACGATTCTCAGTATCAGAATTTTTATCCAAAGAATATGATGGTTTATTACGTATCAATTCCAACAAAACATTTTCTACACAACTTATTACTGACATTAAAAAGTATAAAGTTGTTGAACATATTTTAGACAATATGCATCATGACTTAGTCCATAACTTTGTTGAAATGTTATGTAAGTTATGGACATCTAATGAATATGATTCAACCGTTTTGGAGAAGTTTTGGAACTTATCCATTACACAACATTCACAAGAAATCGGCAAATTTTTCGACGAATGGCCGAAGTTAATCAACACGATTCCCAAGAACAAGATCAATGACTTTTGGGAAATTGTCAAGAACTCAAATTCATATCCATTACCCGTTTTAAAGCTATTAGAAAAGATTAATAATAAATGTGATAAAGAAACAATGGAAGAAATCTCAATTAAGTTATGGGACTCAGCGATTGATTCTAAAGATAAAGTTAATTATGTAACAACAATCATTGCTTATACATCACAAGAATCAATTAATGAACTTATTAACAAATGTTTTGATTTGATTAAACAAAAGAAAGAAAATGATTCGAAGTTTTCATTATTAATATTATCGAAAATATGGAAATCATTTAATGATGAAAACACACGAAAACAATTTGATATATTATTAAAGAAATGTAAAATATCAAATGATGATATAAATATATTATTTGAATTATTAATCAAAATTTCGGATTCTATAACACCACCATTAACAGAAAAAGAATTAATTTCGATACGTAATTTAATTGAACCTTTGTTTGGTATTAATAATGAATTAATATCAACGTTTTATGATAAAATGATAAGTATTAAAAAAGGGAAATTATTTCCTAAAGAAGAATTAGAATATATAATACAATGGTTATCAGAGAAGCCAAACATTGATTCGATGTTATTTAAATTCATCACGAATTTGTTCTATAAAATTAATAATATTAATAATGAAACAATTTTAAATAATTTGGATTTAATTGGATTTAATTCGATTTGGAATTTAATGTTAACAACAAATTTAACTGAAATTCCAATTTTTATTGTCGACTTATTAACGCGTTGTGATAATTCTGAAGCAACGAAACAATTTATCGAGAAATGCATACCAAAAATCGAAACTTTTGGTGTATTAAATTTATTAATACTTTTAATATCTAAAGTTGAAGATTCATTAGATTTAAATAAATATGGAATAAGTCGGAATTTATATATACCGGAGAATTCTTATATACATATTAACTTACAAGGTGATTATAATGAAAGAATTAAAGTCGTCTATAATATAACTGTACCAATATTTAAGACTTATGTATCAAGAAAATGTAATATTGAAGAAAGTAAATTAGATTTATTAATAAAAGGTGAAAAATTAAATGAAAAACATCGATTCGTTGATGATGAAACTATTACTATTTATATAAAAATGTTTGCTTCACCTCCACGTAAACTAAAAAAAGAAGAATTACCTTCTCAAATAATTAAAAACTCAGATGCTTATAAGAAATTATTTAAAATGATTAAAGTAGAACCAGATCAAACTCATTTACCTGAATATGCATTAAATTTATTAAATTACATGGAAACCGCCGAAGCCGAAAAATTTGAGAGCAATTCTGAGTGGAGCAAGTTATTGACATTGAAAAAGCCATATTTGTTAGTGTATCGTTTAAACTATTTAGCAAAATTAATTACAACACAACCAGTATCATTTATTAAGACATTTTGTAAGAAAAAAGGATATAAACAACTTTTAGTTATATTAGAGAACATCAATTATGAAATGTTTCATAACAAAAGTTATTATGATTTAATATTTTCGATAATTTCAATGATAATTGGGAAAACGCCACAAGAAATAAAGAACAAAACATATGAACAAATTAATACTAAAAAGTTAATTAAATCTTTAATAAAACATATCATAGAAATTAATAATAAAGATCAAAGTTATGTTATCAATAGTTTATTACTATTGATTAATGATATAACTAAAATGGATGAAAATATTATATTATCACAAAAACTATTTCAAGAATTTTTAGAGAAATTATTATTTAGTAATGTATTAACTATACGAATAGGAATTTCACGAATTTTATTATTAATTAATCCAAAGAAAATCGAAAATATTATTATCGAAAATATAGAAAAAGCTACAAAAGGTAATTGTTATGAATATTTTAACTTATTAAATTACATAATAAAAACATATGAAGATCCATTAAATTTATATAACTCATTAATGAAATTCTTAATGAAGAATTTTATCATTTATAAAAATAATTCGAAACTTAATTATAATGAAGAAGAAGATTATGAAGAATTACAAGAATCAGTTAATGAATTATGTGGTGATTTAGTTGATTCCACATTTTTAACAGGAATTATTAATGTTTTAATATTATTATTAGAGAAAATCAATGAAAAACAAATCAAACATATAAAGAAACATACATTATATATTATGAAACATATTGCATTTAATTTAAATCGGTATATATCACCACCCACAACAATATATACATTATTAAATATATTATTAAATAAAGAACCAAAACTTATTAAAGATATAATACCAATACTTAATGAGTTACATAAAAACACTAATTTTAACATGAAACAAAATATGATGACAACATTAACATCAATTAAAACTATAAAAGGTATCCAAAATATGGGTTTCACATGTTATTTAAATTCTTCATTACAACAAATATTTCGTATAGAAAATATTCGGAATTCAGTTTTATCTTATAAACCAAGTAAAGACATTGACATTGAATATAATTGGTTAACACAATTACAATTATTATTTGCAAAGTTATTATATTTACCTGTAAATGCTATAGATGCTTCACCATTTGTTTCTAACATGAAAAGTTGGGATGGAAAACCTATAAATCCTCATGAACAACAAGATGCTGTTGAATTTATCCAAAATTTATTGGATCGAATTGATGAAAGTTTAGAATCAAAACCTGTGACAGAATCAGTTAAAGGTATTATATTACATAAAGTTTGTGGCGTTGGTGTAGATTTCGAATCGAATTCCGAAGAATTATTTTCGACATTTCCATTAGAAATTAATGGGAAAAAGAATTTAGATGAATCTTATAAAGCTGTTTTAATTCCAGACACATTTACGAATTATAAAGCTAATGAAGATTTAGGTTATATTGATGTAAATAGTTATTCGACTATTAAAAAAGCCCCAACAAATTTAATATTCCAATTAAAACGTTTCGATTTCGATTTAGCGACTTTACAAAGAAAGAAAATTAATTCATTTTATGAATTTACGTTCGAAACTGATATTTCAATAATGTTAACAGATAATTCAAAGCCTTTAATATATGAATTATGTGGTATAGTAATGCATAGTGGTACAGCTAATGGAGGACATTATTTTAGTTATGTTAAAGATGAAATTACAAATGAATGGATATGTTGTAATGATTCAAATGTATCAAAATTAAATATTAAAAATATTATTAAAGATTCAGTAGGTGGTATTATTAATACAAATGAATATGATAAAAATAAAAAAGTTTGGATACAAAAACAAAAAGAAAATTCTCAATCTGCTTATTTGTTAATATATAAACAAAAAGATCGAAAATTACCAAATAATGATATCGAACCAATTACTTTAATGCCATCGATAATGTTAAAAGAATTTTTAAATTATCAAAAGACATTAATTTTAAACCAATTAATTAATGATAATTATATTTCTTTTGTTGAACAAATTACGAAAACTTCAAAAGATAAAATTATATATCAATTTTTGTTTGATTTTATCTTTAAATTATTTTCAAGTAATAATTTTACGCTTATTGATTCGACATTTGAATTTGTCATTAAAAAAATTCGAAATGATAAAAAATTTGCGAAATTTATAATTTCACAACATAAGAAAATCATTAAAACATTAATTGGTGGCATTGATATTTCTACACGTACTAATTGTTTACGTATAGTTATACCAACTCTTGAGAAATTAGGTAAAAAGAGCAAAGATTTCATTGAACAAATCTTACAAGATAAAAAGAAAATTTTAGGATATTATAATAAATTTGATCAAATCTTTATACCAATTTATATATATATAACGAAAATCGATTATAATCGAAATGATATACTTGAATGGATGTTTACATTTTTAGATGAATTACTTGAAGTTATACCAAATGATAAATTAGAAGAAACACTTTCTAAAATTAATTTATCATATTTATTTAAATCGATTTTATATTTAATCGATAAATTAAATATTGGAGATAAATATAAAGATAAAATATTCGAACCAGAGTTCATTAATCATTGGTTTATATCTCCAGCGCATTCATTTGATTTTGCTTCTTTAATGACATATTTCATGAAAGATAATGAAGAATTAACAAATAATTATTATAATTATTTAATCAAGACTAAAGAAAAGAAATCAATTTTAATGTTAGCTGCAAATTTCGCAAACATATTAACATTTAAAGATAACTATAGTATTGCTCGAGTAAATTGGTTCTTTACTAATATGATTGAAGATAATGAAGGTTATAATCTTACACAATTAATTAAATATACAACAACAAATTTACGCTCGAAAAAATCGGAATTTTCTTGTGAAATAGCTTTAGCAACTAATGAATTATGGTTTAAACAATGGATATTTAATAATGATGGAACTATTCGTTCTGCTACTGAAGATTTTATTTATTCATTGTTCCCAAATTATCCGAAATTAAATCAAAATTCAAGTTTACCTAAAGATAAAACATTTAATGATACTAAAGAAGAAAAAGAACAAATTAAAGTTTTGTTTAATTTGTTAATGACTTCAAATAAAAAAATGGTTTCACAATGTAAAGCAGCTTCATCAATATTAATTAACAAAAAAGCTTTTGATATACATTTATCTGTAGATACATATTTTAATTTATTAAGTTTTTGTGTATTTTATGGAAATTTCCAAAATGAAATCATCAAAAACAAAAATATTTTTGTAAATAATATAAATGAATTCTCGAAATTAAAGAATAATTTGAAATCTGGTATAACAAATGAATTAAAATTCTTTAATTTATTTAAATTTAAAGATTTCTTTGACGATAAAACAATTTCGGTGTTTTTGAATGCGTTACGAAAAGCGCCAAGTGATAATTTAGTTCAATATAATGTATTTGTTACATCGACATTTTTCTCAATTATTAAAGATATTAATATCACAGAGAATAATTCTAAGATAATATCAAAGTCGGCTTTATTAAAAGTAGCAATCGAAAATATTTCGGCTGATATTGATAAAGATTTAAGTAATTTAATTATGAAAATTACGAAATATTCAGTTGGAAATATAATTTCATTATATTCCAAGAAAATATTTAATAATTTATTATTAACGAAAGCAACAAATTATTATGAATTAATTATAAAGTTATTTAAATGTAATAAAGTTTATTTGGAAACATTTAAATCACAATGTTTAAGTATTTTAATCGAAGCTATTAAACGACAATTTAAACCAAATGAACAAAATTCATTTGTGAATGATTATGTTTATATTCTTTCGCAATTCATCGAAATATATTTGAATTATTATAAAAATAAAAATTCGAAGTTTTCCAAACCAATTCAATCATTGTTTGATTATTGGAAAAATGATTTCGAATTTTTCGTGAATTTGAATAATTTCATATTTAAATCAATTGCGAATCCGAATTTAACATCGAATTTGATTTCGATTTTAATGAATGTTTTAACATTTGATAAAACTTTCGCACAGAAATTAAATTTGATTCTGGAGAATAAATCAGAAGATATATATCTGAAAGTGAATAATGAAAATAAAGCGAAATATGCAAAATTCATTTTAATGATTTCAGCATTCATAATGAATCAAAATGAATTATTTGATGTAATTTTACAGGACTTAAATAATATTAACGAGTACAAAATTGTCGACGGAGATTTAATTAATGTTTATGTGAATGAAATTAAAAATATTTCAGATAAAGTGAAAACTAATGAGAAAAAAGTGGTAAAATTGTTGAAAACATTTTACGAAAATACAAATGAATTAATCGGATTTAAAGCGTCAAAAGAAATTGTCGATATGTTTAAGTCAAACGAAGAATTTTATGACTTTGTAACAAAGAAATTTAAAGAAATTGCTGATAATTATCTGAATGCTATTGCGATCAATAACGAAATGACTTACGGAGCGGAGAAAGAGCTGCTGAAGAATTTGGAAATAATTAAAGAAAACGCGGAAGAATTTGATGCGAAGTTTGATGTGGAAACAAAGAAAATTGATGAATGGATTCAATTGTTTGAAAGCTCAAAATTTAAATATAAAGACGATATATTAAATTTACTGAAATTTGTTAAGGAAAGGCTAGCATAAATAAAAAATCTTTTTATTGCTTTCTTTCTAACCTTGGTGACGTTTGCACGAACTTTGAGTCTATTTACGAGCTTTGCTGTATTCATGGATCATAAGAGACGTAATGGAATCTAAATCAGTAGAAGGCACGCATGGCCAATAAATAAATGATAAAAACTTTTTTTAAATCATTTTTCACCAAAAGTGACATGCCCAAAAGTGTTCAGACCGGTGTTTTGACTGGTTTATTTTTCCAGGGGTTATTTTTCTCCAAACTTTGAAATAAATTCACTTTTTGGCACATTTACATTGACACAAATATCAAATGTTGCTGAAGATCCATTTGCAGAAGATTTTAAAGAAGAACATTTTGTTAATATATAAATAAACATCGAAAATCCATTTTTTTTAATTAACGTGAAACAAATTCAAATATTTAATAAAATTCTCTAAATTTACATTTCATGGAAATGTTTCATTTGCAACACTTCAGTCAGTACTTGTTGCTCCATATGGAATATTTGATTTCCAAAATTTTTATCTAAACTTATTTTTAATATTTAATCTTTATGTTTGCTTTCATTGAAATTTCAATCTTTCGTTAAAATCAGAAAAAAATAATTTACAAAAATTTTGATTTTCCAAACTCAATCATATTGAATATATTTGATTAACATTATTTGCTCCATAAGTATGAAAAAACATACTTTCTTTCATTCCAGTAAGACGTTAACGTCACGTTTAAACTGTGCTACAGTTTTTCTGAATTTTTGGGAGTTAATTTTTTGTATTGAAATTAACCAACAACCCATTTATTCTTCAGAATTTTGAGGGCAACGAAATCTATTTCTCTCTGTTTTTGAGTCGGATTTGGGGTTCTTGACTGTAGTTTTCTCCTGAACAAGCTTGTAAAAACATTTTTAGAGGGAGTATTGGAATTAGTTGACCAAAAATTTTAAGGTGAGACACATCTCAAGAGTATATTCAATCGGTTTTACGTGAAATACATGAGGATTGAGAAAAAATTGAAAAAAAAATCATAAGTTTTTTTTATTTTTTATTTTGAATACTGCAAAGCAGTCATGAGGCGTGACATTATGTGGGTATAACAGCAAATCTTTCTGTTTTTGTTATGGAATTTTACTTGGCCAGTCCCTGAAATGTGACGTGAAACAAACCAACAGGAAAATTAACCTAGAAAACGATAATTGATAATTGTGGGGGTCGAACGAATTTTTTTTTGAATTATCTCAATTATCAGAAATAATTGTTTGAAAATTTCGATAAAGTGAGCTCACCTCAGTAATTGAGCGAAATCAATTCAATTATTTGAATAATAGTTAGAAAAGTGTCATTTTCATGCAAGTCAACGTGACTGTACATGGTAACATGCCACCAGAGGCAATGAATGATATGATGCAAGACATGGGAGACATGATGGGCGGAATGGGCCACGCAATGGGACATGCTATGAAAGCTTCTGCTGAAATGGCCAACGATCTTGCTGAAGTTCATGGCGAAATCATGCATGATATGATTAAGCAAGGCAAGAAAGAATTAAAGAAGGCTGCTGGCTTCATTGACAAGAGCAATAAGATCCGTGTTGAATTAATCAACCCAACAGGTACTGGCTACTATGTTGGTGGTGATGTTGTCCGTGGTAAGATCCATTTGAACTGCCTTGTTCCATTTGCATGCAATGGTGTCATCCTTAAAGTCAAGGGTTATGAAAAGGTTAAATTCCAAGAAGTCGTCCAAGAAAGTACAGGCGAAGGCGAGAATGCTCATATGGAGACCAAGTTCAAGGAATTAAAGGAATCCAAGGAATTCTTCAACCAAACCCTTGTACCATATCCAACAGCAGGCATCATTCCACAAGGTGCATTTGAATATCCATTCGAATTCCCACTCCCACTCAACTTACCAGGTGTATTCCATGAAAAGGGAGGTGACTGGAAGGCTGGTTCCGGTTGGGAAGCCAAAGTTGAATATAAGTTCATAGCCACAGTTGACGTTGCATTCCTTAATGACCTTAAGGACAAAGTCAAACTTATCATTAATGAGAAGTTTGACCAAACAGTCCGTCCATCCTATGCACACGATGAGAAGAAGTTCCTTATTGGCGATGGAAAGATCACAGTTGATATCAACCTTGATAAGAATGCATACTTCCCAGGTGAACGTGTTCTTTGCAAGCTCCAAGCCAACAACACGTCTGCCAAGTGCACGCGAAAACTTGTTCTGAAGGTATTCCGATATGTTCATTTGAAGGCTGCAGGAAAGAGCAAAGATATCGAGACACAAGTCCAACGTATCCACTTCCCAGGATTTGCACCAAACTTCTATGGTGTTCGTTGGCTTCCATTCTATATCCCAGTCAATTTACCACCTTCAACAAAGAGTAACTTCATTGACTCATACTACAAATTCATTGTTTGCTGCGATATCCCAGGAGCTATTGACTTAGAAACACCATTAGATGTTCGTATATTAGCTCCACAATTCCTTTACTCAGAATGCCCACCACAACCAGCCGAAGTTCCACCACCTGAAGATGTCTCATTCAGACCTCCATGGGAAGATGAAGATGGTGTCACCAACTGCCACAACTGTGGTTGCAAGTTCTCCATCATTAAGCGTAAGCACCATTGCCGTCACTGCGGTAAAGTATTCTGCGAGAAATGCTGCTCTAAGAAGTCAACCATTCCCAACCTCGCCTATCCAGAAGCAGTCCGTGTTTGCGATGCTTGTTACCCACTTGCACAAGCTGGTGGAAATTACTACCAAAAACCACCAGACCAGTAAATTAATATAAAGGTCAGGTTAACCATTTGAACTTTTTCAATCCTTTTCTGATAAGTGTTAAGAAAAATGGCTTTCTGGGGCCGTTAATTCTGTTTATCAACTATAGATCTCTGAAAATTGAATTGACGCCGTAACTTTTGAATGTGTGTTGTCTTGTGGGATATCCCACACAAGAAGGAGCATTACATAACGTATCATTAGTGACTCGTCTTTTTGTTTTTGACGCGTGTATTTTTTGGAAAAATTGATGAAGAAATCATTTTTGGATCTCATAAACGGTCGTAGTTGAGTTGCAAAGTAAAGCATTCATTCGAATCCTTTCGGTCAGCAAACACAAATTTATTTGCTTTTCTTTGAAAATTCAGATTCGTTCAAAAAGTGTCATTTGGATGTCTCTGCAAAATCTTAATAACAAAGAAGATTTCACATACGAATCTCTTTCTTTAAGAATCAACGCTCTTAACAAGCAAGTTGCTAAAACAAAAGAAGTTGCCAACGAACTTGAAGAAGTAGATGATGTACGCAAAAACATCCGACTTCAGAGGACTCAAAATGACAATAATGTCAAATTTAAAACATATATGTCAGCTTTTAAAAAGCTCAAAAAAGATGATCCTGATAATCCTCTTGAATCAACCATTGATTCACAACTTGATTCATTAAAGCGAACACTTGAGCAAATCAATAAGCAAATTAAGCCTATAGGAGATAGGCATAAAATTCTCGAAGAACAACAAAAGGAAGCAGCTGAAGAACAAAAACAAATTGAAGCAGAACAATTAAAAAAATCCGCTGCACAACTCGAAGAAGAACAAATGGCAGCAGACCGTGAGTTTTTGCAGAACCAACTTAACGATATTGCTGAGACTGCCGCCATCATCAATGAGGGTACACATCAAGTCGACAACCAGATTACTGCTGACCACGAAAAAGTTGTTCATATTGACCAAACAATCGAAGAGGCGAAGCAGGAAATGATCGAAGGTAATAAAGATCTCGAAGTTGCGGAGGCAGATCAAAAGGCCGCTGGATGTGGCTGTGCATGCAACATCTATTAAGGTCATATTTCCGCACCAAGTCTGTAGTAAATAAACAGGAAAAGTTCATGATGCTATTTATTGATTTTGAAAATCGCATCTTACTAAATTTTGTTTCCGCTTTAACAGTTTTAGTGACAAAAAAGTAAATTCTTCATTGTTTTGTGTAAAAGATTTTCACTATTCCGAAACTCAATTCCATCTTTTATTGAAACTTCAATGCATTTAGCCCAACAAATAAAAAGAGCATTGTTCACTGAATATTGAGCCATTTTGAATGCTAAAAAAGGTTTGCGATCGAATCAAAACAATTGATCTAAAGGTTGCAGAAAAGCTCCACAAACACTTCAGTTTTTGAATATAAATACGATGATTTTTCATTCATTCGATTCTATCGTTGGGAAAGGTTTCCATGATGAAATGAATCTAAAAAATTTTAAATTCAGGATGCTCAAAGCAAATCCTTAAATTTCAATTTTTATTCATACTTTCCCTACTTTCCACCAAACTTTTCGTTGAGTGATTCTGCAAGCATTCTTTGCTTCTCTCGAATTTCTTCACTTGCTGTTGGACTTGCCTTTGAGTATGAAAATATTTCCTCCATTTTTCCGACATATATATACTTAACCTTATCCATAAAGTTTGCAGCGTTTTCTTCGATCAATTGTCCAACATTGATCAAATGCTCTAATTCATTTCGTGCTTTTCCATACATTGACTTATGATCGGAAATTCCTCCTGACAATGTAATTGGCTCTCCAAGGCCTGTGCCAAGATCGCATTGAAGAAGAATCGAAGAAATCATGTCGTAAACAAAAGTGCCATCGGGTTTTGATGTCACTTCGATGACATCGCTGCTGTTTATGGAACCACTGATGCGTGTATTGTCGCGAAGGGTGGAATCAATGTCCTTTCGCACAAAAACGCCAATACCAAAAGTGTCTTCTGATATCTCCCATGTATAAACAGATAAAACACCTTCAACAAAATAGAGTTTCTTATAAGCTTCAAACCCATTTTGAGCCATCTCCTCAATTTTTCGGAGATTGGGTGGTGGAACAATACCATCTGGTAAGGGTGGAATGTATTGGTTAGAAAATGGTGAGCGAAAGCTGTCACAGTCTCTGTTATAATCACATTTGATGAACTGCCGATGGGATACTGGATCGGTTTCGATTTGAAGTGGAATATCAACTGTTGAAAATAAATCATCAATTAATTCTGGATTAAGGCTACAGACCTGTTTCATCTTTCTTTCAATGTCCTTTGGTTGAACATGACGAAGTAAATCATGAGCAGCTTCGCTTTGAGTTTTGTAACTCATGTTTGATAAAATAAAAGTGCTAAATAAGTTTTTTTCGGTTTGATAATGCCGATAGAGACGAAGATGTCAGGAAAAAATTTGGTTCTCAATATTTATAAAGATTAAAGAGTTTTTAAAGAGAATTTTGGAGGTAACTTACATTATTCATTCAAAAAATTCTATTATGGATATTTCTTGAAATTTTACAAAATTGTTAGCAAAAATGTTGGAAGAATCCTATTCTTTTATTTAGTATTATTAATGTAAAAGTATTTTAATGTTTATACTAAGCAAAATTTATTTAAAAATATAAAAATCATTTACAAAAATAAATTTCGATAATGAAACCACAAAAATTAAAATTTTGCCTCTCCATTTGAATTTCTTATACATTTAAATCAGGGTTTGAACATGCGTAAAAGCACTCAAAACATCATTTAGAAAAATTGAAATTCAAACTAGATATCTCGCATTAAAAATTGAGCAAAACTCAAAAAACCTACACAAACAAAATAAAAGCAATGCTCGCACTAGTAATTACTAATTTGCTATAAGCAGTATATGGTTTAAGAGAAGAATAGAGTAAACATTTTTACTCACGTTTATCAAGGTATATGACCTCGAGGCCTTGTGGAATTGACTCTGTAACAAGTTGGACGAACTTTGGTTGTTTGACTGTTAAGGTATATAAATATCTTGTTGTCCTGAGCTTGAACTTTGTATCACCGTTCTTTACTTTTTTCACCTTAACCCACTTTGCATCTGGGCGTGCAGCAAGCTCGAGGAATTTACGTGGGGTTTGGACTGATTTTGGCATTAATTGGAAAGGTCGACCAAACCGCCGTAAAACCGATTTGAAAGCGGTTTGAACTTATGGGGCGCCCCTTCGAAAAAATATTTTAAAGCTTTCCAATCACCAAAAGTTAAGGTAGAATTCAACGATATTAATTCACACATAGTATATATTCTTAAATGTATTACCAAATATTTTTGGAACATGACAAATCACTTTCATAATAAAATCTTCTTTAAATCGTCTGCTTTTAGTGAAACAATAGGGTTTCATGTTTCTATTTTTTTTACATCTTCGTTATGTTTATTTTCTGCCAAGTTTTTATGTTGAAGCCCCAAACCAAGATTTAACTCAGTCTCAATTTTATCAAGCAACCCAAAATTACGATTGATAAATTCATCCATTTTTGTTTCCTGTGATTTTACCGAATCAACAAATACTCCATAAAGTTTGTTGAAAGCAAATTCATTATAATACAACTCAATGCAATTATAAAGTATATCTTAAAATCAAGATATATCGTTAAATTTACGATTACAATTTAAAAATAATAAAAAAAATTATGTTTGTAATAACATCATGTTTTTCTAATACAATGATTTTGTATTTTGGAAAATGTCATACCTATCGTATGGTAAACCGTGACCTCTTTTCTATGAGCTTTTCAAAAAGTTGATGATTTTTTATAACAAGATTCAATGACATCTTCAAAAAATTTGCCAGAAATATTTAAGGTGGTGTGAAAAAATTGCCATATGGCATTTTTTGTTTAACTGTTTTTATATTTCACTTAAATGTTTTCATCTGATGATGACAATGACCAAAAAGAATTAACTCTTTTTGGATGTGAAGAAGCTACTGTTGCTGCCAAGCTCATTGCTGATGGTGCTGATGTAAATGCAAGAAACAAAAAAGGAGAGACTGCTTTGTTTGATTGTGATAATGTTGATGTAGCTCGTGTTTTAATTAACGCAAAAATAGATATAAATGCAGTTAATGAAGAAGGGGAAACAGCTCTTTTTACGAACAGATACAATTCAGACTTTTCACATCTTCTAATTAAATCAGGAATAGATGTTAATGCGAAGGATGAATCATGTAGGACAGTTCTCTTCAAGATCAGAGATACTGATACTGTTCGTCTTTTAATCAAGAAAGGAATTGATGTTAATGTTGTAGATAAATATGGAGAAAATGCCCTCTTTGGATGCAGAAATTCTAACCTTGCACGTATTCTTGTTAAAGCAGGGATTGATGTTAAAATCAAAAATAAAGATGGGGAAACACCTCTTTTCAACTGTTCCGATTGTGAAACAGTTCGATATCTTATCAAGAAAGGAGTTGATGTCAATGCAAGAAGAAAGGATGGGAAAACTGCCCTATTTGGTTGTGATGATACAGATACAGCGCGTGCTTTAATTGAAGCAGGAATTGATATCAAAGCTAAAGATGAAAATGGTAAGACAGCTCTCTTTAATTGTGATGATCCTGAAACAGTTCGATATCTTATCAAAAAAGGAATTGATGTTTGTGCTAAAGATAAAAAAGGCCAAACAGCACTCTTTAACTGTCGAAATAGAACAATTGCACGTCTTCTTATAAAGAATGGCATCGATGTTAATGCGACAAATAATCGTGGGGAAACAGCTCTTTTCGGAAATGATGAATATGAATTTGCAAAATTACTCATCAAGAAAGGAATCAATATTAATGCTAAAAACAACTCGGGTGAAACAGCACTCTTTGGTTGTGATTATGGTGCAGCGCTTATGCTCATTGAATCAGGAATCGATGTTAACATTAGGAATGATCAAAATGAAACTCCTCTTTTCGATTGTTCTGATTTTGATGCTGTTGAACTTTTAATTAAATCTGGTGTTGATGTTAATGCTCAAAATAATTCTGGGGAAACCGCAATATTTAATTGTGGAAAACATAAAATCGCAAAACTATTAATAGATAATGGAGCTGATGTAAAAGTAATTAACAATGAAGGAAAAACGCCATTATTCACCTGTCATAACCTAAAGGTTATGAAATTATTAATTGAATCAGGAGTTGATGTTAATGTTGTCGATAGCAAAGGAGAGAATCCATTGTTTTCATGGCTTGATAATAAGGAAGCTAAATTGTTAGTTGAATCAGGAATTAATGTTAAGATAATAAATAACGATGGAGAAACTCCTCTCTTTGATTGTTATGAATCAAAGGTTGCAAGGACTCTTATAGATGCAGGTGTTGATGTAACAGTTAAAAATAACAAAGGAAAAACAGCATTATTTGAATGTAGAAAACCTAAAATTGCTCAAATGCTTATTGATGGTGGTATTGATATTAATGCTAAAGACAAATATGGAAGAACAGCATTATTTGAATGTGATAAATTTAAGATAGCTAAAATGATAATTGAAGCAGGTGCAGATCCAAAAGTAATCGATAATGATGGAAATACATTACTTTTCAAACATGACAAACCTAAAATTGTTAAACTTTTAATTGAAAAAGGCGTTGATGTTAATGCCAAAAATAAAGATGGTGAAACAGCACTTTTCCATTGCGATGATAAAGATTCCGTCAAATTACTTATTGAAGCCGGAATTAATGTTAATGAAAAGGATAAACATGGTAGAACAGCACTCTTTGAATGCAGGAATAAAGAAATTGCACAATTACTTATAGATTCTGGAATTGATTTTAAAGCAATAGATGAAGATGGTAGAACAGCATTATTTTCCTGTAATAAGCAAGTTTCAAATGTGCTTATTAAAGCAGGCATTGATGTTAATATTAAGGATAAATATGGTGGAACAGCTCTCTTTAAATATGCAGGAAAAAGTACTATAAAACTTCTTCTTGAAGCAGGTGCTGATGCAACTATTAAAAATAAAAATGGAGAAACACCATTGTTTTATCAAAATAATGAAGTATCATTTAAATTACTCATTGATGCAGGAGCTGATCCTAAAGCTATAGACAAGAATGGAAAAACAGCGTTATTCAGCATTGGCGACTCTAAAGTCATTAAGCTTCTTATTGATAGTGGTATTGATATTAATGCTAAAGACAAAGATGGAAGAACAGCATTATTTTCTTTTTATAGAAATAAGCCAGTTAAAATGTTAATTGAAGCAGGTGCAGATCCAAAAGTAATCGATAATGATGGAAATACATTACTTTTCAAACATGACAAACCTAAAATTGTTAAACTTTTAATTGAAAAAGGCGTTGATGTTAATGCCAAAAATAAAGATGGTGAAACAGCACTTTTCCATTGCGATGATAAAGATTCCGTCAAATTACTTATTGAAGCCGGAATTAATGTTAATGAAAAGGATAAACATGGTAGAACAGCACTCTTTGAATGCTCTGATGTAAATATCGCACGTGCTCTTATTGATTCAGGAATTGATATTAAAGCACAAGATAACAAAGGTAGAACAGCTATATTCAAGAATAATTCAGAAGATGTTGTATCATTCCTTATTAAATCCGGAATAGATCCAAAGATTAAAGATAAAGAAGGAAAAACAGCACTCTTTGGATGTAGGTATGCTGATGTCGTCTTGATCTTAATTAAGGCAGGCGTAGATCCTTTAGAAAAAAGTAACGACGGACAAACAACTATCTTTGGATCTAATGATACTTGTGTAGTTAGTCAATTGATTAAATATGGAGTTGACCCTAAGGTTAAAGATAAGAATGGAAGAACAGCCCTCTTTGCTTGTCATGATAGTGACGTGGCAAGTTTACTTGTTAAAGAAGGAAATGATGTTAAAGAAAAGGATATAAATGGAAGGACAGTAATATTCGGATGTAAGAGTGTTGATTCAATTCAATATTTCATTGATTCTGGTGTTGATATTAATGCAAAAGATAACGATGGAAAAACAGCTTTGTTTGAAAGTAACCTCAAAAGATATGTTGCAAAATATCTCATTGAAAAGGGAATCGATGTTAATGCTAAAGATAAAAATGGAAATACTGCACTCAAATATTGCACTGATTATAAGACTGCAAAGGTTTTAATCAAAGCTGGTATTGATAAAGAAGCAGTAAATGAATACCAAAAAGAACATCCAGACTTTAAGATCAAAAATTAAGTAAAAAAAATTTAAAATTTTTTTTTTCTGGGCGAATAACGTAAATCAAACTTTTTCAGTGCACTGAAAATTTTTTGTTGTTTTTGTGAAATCACTTCATTTTTTGCCAAACAATGCAAAAATTCTATTAAAAAGTCATCACTTCACTTCAAAGATTATGGATATCGAAGATGTACAGATCCTTACAACGCCAACATGCGAACAACGTTGCATTCGTGAAAAAATCGCTCTTCCTGTTCGTGAGAAGTTAACTTCTTTCGAAATTCCAACACCACCAACTGAAGATGATGTTGTTTCTGAGGCACGTCGTTGTATTTAATGCTCTGACGCTCCTTGCTCAAAGTGCTGCCCAACTAACCTTGATGTTAAAGAATATGTTCATGCTGCAGCTGCAAGAAATTGGTATTATGCTGCTAAGATAATATTATCTGCTAACCCACTTCCGCTTTCTACTGGTATGCTTTGTAATGTTAGAAGCACATGTCAAGGTGGTTGCAATCTTAGAAAGACAGCAGCTGGTCCAATCAAGACAAACATGATTCAAGTTCATGCCGTTCGTAAATTCCGTGAATTTAATATCCCACCACTTGTTCCAGCTAGCATAGGCAAGAAAGTTGCAGTTATTGGAGCTGGTCCATCTGGTCTTTCATGTGCATCTTTCCTTCGTAGATTTGGTATTGATGTTACTATTTTTGAAAAAGAAAGCTTTGCAGGTGGTATCATGATGAAAGAAATTCTTTCATTCAGAGTTCCAAAGGAAGATATTGACTTCGAAATCGAACTTGTCAAACAAGCTGGTGTTGAATTTCAATTCAACAAGAAACTTGGTGTTGATATGACAGTTGATTCACTCCTTAAAGATGGTTACAATGCAGTATATCTTGCATTCGGTAAACCAGAATCAATCAAGCCACCAATGCATAATGTTGGCGCAATTGATTGGGCCGATTTCCTTCATGACCTTAATGGAATTCTTAAGTTTAAGAATGGAAAACAACTTCCAGATTGGAAAGGAAAGAAAGTTTGCGTACTTGGATCTGGTGGAACAGCTGCTGATTGCGCATCTGCTGCATCACGTCTTGGAGGAGAAGTTACAATTGCATGTTTCGAAGACTTTAAGAGTATGCCAGCACCAATGGCCGAAATCGAGAAATTATTACACGAAGGTATCGAATTCATGACACTTGTTCAAGTTACATCCATTGATAATGGAGAAGTTAAGTTCGAAACAGTTGAACACTTAGAAGATGGTACATATAAACGCCTTGGAGAATTTATCACTCGTAAATTCGATGAAGTTATTGTCGCATTTGGTGCAACAATGAAAGAAGCACGTAAGAACATTCCAGGAGAACTTAATGTACAAAAAGTTGAAGGTTATGATAATGTATTTGCAGGTGGTGATATTTGCAACACTATTTCTGTTATCGAAGCTGTTAATGATGGTAAAGTTGCAGCAGGTAAAATTGCTGACTTATTTGGTATCAAAGATCCAATTCCAATGTTCACAACCGAAGTTGATAATGTATCACTTGAAACCGAAATTTGTGGAATTAAATTCCCTAATCCAGTTGGTATTTCATCTGGTGAAGTATCAGCTACATATGAATGCGTCCGTAACTCATTACTTGCAGGTAATGGTTGGGCTACAACGAAGACAATTCTTTTATCAAAGGATCTTCAAAGAGATAATGATATGAGAATTGTTAAATGTGAAGATAATCCATTCCATCAAGGATGCTCATTCATGAACATTGCTATGATGTCAGAACATTCTGCCGAATATTGGTTCGATGCCGTCCGTAAACTTAAGAAGGAATTCCCAGACAGAGTTATTGTTGCATCAATTTCAGCTACAGATAACAAAGATGATTGGCATGAAGTTGTTAAGCGTGCATGCGAAGCAGGTGCAGATGCATTAGAATTAAACCTTAGCTGTCCAAATGAAGTACATGGTAAAGGTGGACATAAAGGAGGATTTGATAGTGAAAACAAGATAGGTATGGCATTAGGCGTTAGTCCTATCAATGTCAAACGTATTGCGGAATACGTCAAAGAAGTTACAACAGTTCCATTCTTTGTTAAGATCACACCAAACGTTACATCACCAGTAGACTTAGCTAAAGCAGCTTATGAAGGTGGTGCTAATGGTGTTGCAATGATTAACACTGTTGCAGGTATATCCAGATTCTTCCCAGATGGTACACCATTACCACAAGTTGGTACCAACAAGTTTGTATTAAGTGGTGGTTTATCTGGTGAATTAATCAGACCAATTGCCTTAAGACAAATATCTAAAGTTCATTTATCCAATGAACCAATGCCAATCTTAGGTATGGGTGGTATTTGGTCAGCAGATACTGCTATGCAACACTTATACGCTGGTTCAAGTGTATTCGCTTTATGCTCTGCTACAATTCGTTATTCATATGAAATCACACGTGAAATCCAAGCTGGACTTAAGTTCTTACTTTACGCATGGTCACGTCCTGACTTAAGATCAATCTTAGGTAACTACAACAGTGATATGATGACATTACCTCATAAGGTACCGAAAGTTACCGACACTAAGCCAGATAGGTCTGTTCCAACATTAGCGGAAATGAGAGGCGCTGGTTCAAAGAGAGTCGTACAAAGAGAATCACTCGATGCTTGCTGGACAGTCAACTCAAAGATTGACCATTCCATCTGCGTTAATTGTGGTAAATGCGCTTACACTTGCAGAGATAATGGTAACATTGCCATCTCGAAACAAGCTGATGGAACTTGGGAAGTTGATGTCAACAGATGCGTTGGATGTGGTGCATGCGTATCCGTTTGCCCACTTCACGCAATTAGCTTAGTTAAGTCTCCAACTGACAAGCCATGGCACTGGAATAAGGAGTAAAATTAGTAAACAATCTTTGAACAAAAAAAATTTTCATACAAAAAATTGTTTTTATGCGCAGTAAATTAACTGTTCCTTTGAGTTAACAACACATATGTCCCATCTCTTCTTCTTCTTCTGGTTCGGAATTATCATCGAGGCGAATTGTGTCAAGATCACATTCATTTGCAATAAATTGAAATAATTCCACAACTCCTTCTCCCGTTAAAGCAGATGTTTCAAGATACGTTACTGCACCAATCATTTGTGAATACTCTAATGCCCTTTGGAAAGGAATTTTTCGGTGATCACCAAGATCAATTTTGTTGCCAACTAAAACTTTAAGAACTTTTTCTGGAGCCTTTTCTTTTAGCATTTGATCCCATTCATCGAGTTTATCAAAACTTAGTTCGTCAGAAATATCAAAAACAATAATTGCTATGGAAGCACCTTTAAAGTAAAGTGGAACCAATGTTCGAAAATATTCTTGTCCAGCAGTATCCCAAATGCAAAATCTGATTGTATTACCTTCACTGTTTTCAAAAGAAAAATCAATGTTAGAAGCTCCAATTGTCGATGATGTATCAATGTCAAATGTACGCTTTAGTGCACGATTGAGTATACATGTTTTACCAACACCTGATTCTCCAATTAAAATCGTCTTGAAACCATGTCTCATTTAGTTCAAAAAATGCCATAAAGAATGGAGACCGTTTACACCGTTTTCTGGGCAACCCAAACTTGTACGTTATTAATATGAACAATTCAAGAGCTTTAAAATTTAATATCAGCAAAAAATTTAGTCAACTTACAAAGGTTATACAGCTCTTTTCAGCCCAAATTGAAGATAGAGAATTTCAAAAAAGTTATCTTCATGATTTATATGATCCTCAAATTAATGAAATAATTAAAAATTATCATACTGAAATAACAGAATTAAACGAAAAAGCTAACAATGAAAAGGAAGAAATAGTTGAAAAGATTAATAAGTTATATTTTTCAAAATTTGATACATTAAAAAATGATGCAAAAACTTTTATGGATGGTATCAATCGTACAACAGAACAATTTGAAATCAAAATAATGAATGATTTATCCGATATCAAAAAACAAATACAACAAATTATTAATTCTCTGGGAAACAAATCATATGCATTAGATAAACAATGTGAAACAGCAAAAGATATGATAAAGTCGGAAATATCTGAATTGAATCAAATTTATAAACAAGAGTTGATCAACCATGATAAGGAATCAACTAAGAAAATGAATGCTTTAGAAGAACAATCAAAACAAAAAATTCAAGAATTAAAAAATGAGCATGAAAAAAACATGAATGATATTCGTAATGCATTTCAATCACATGGAAGATTTCCACCTAATTTCTTAGAACAATGTAAAAAACAAAAAGCACAAATTCAACAGATTAAGCAAAGCCTTTTATCAATAAGTCAAAACGTAAAATCTTTAATTGAAGCTCGTAAAAATGGATCCGCCAAACTTCGAAATGAAATGAAAAATCTTTGTGTTGAAATTCGTAACATATTAAATTCACATCAACAGAACATTAACCAACTTGATATAGATATGAATAATATGAAAGAATCACATAAAGAACAAATACAAAACTTAAAAAGCAAAAAAGAAGAAAAGATCGAACAACATAAATTAGAACTTGAAAATATGAATAAATTAAAAGAACAACAAATGATTTCTTTTCAAGAAGAATATTCAAAACGTATGAAAGAACTTGAGTCAACAAATAATTCATTTGATTCTTTAATGAAATCACTTAACGAAGCTCATGAAAAAGAATTAAATGAACTTAGTAATAAACATCAACAAGCAGTAAAAAATGCAGAAGAAAAACTTGATCAATATCATAAAGATATATTAAATCTTCAAGAAATGCAGAATAAAGAATTAAAAGATATGAAAGAAAAAGAAGAAAAAATACTTTTAGATAATAAAAATAAAATTAATGAATTAATTGAATTACAAGAAAAAGAAATTGAAAAAGAAAACAATGAATTTGAAAAAATGATTAAAGAACTTCAACAAAAAATCGAAATTTGTTTGGAAGGTGATAACAACGACACAAAAAAGTACAAAGAAATAATAAATGAATTAAAAAATGAAAAGCAAAAACTTATTAATGATCATTCACAAGAAATTAAAAAATATGAAGAAGAACATAATAAAAAAATAACAAAACTTCGAAATGATTATGAAGAAGATTTAAATAAGAAAAAGAAATTTAATGAAGAACAAATTAAGGAAAAAACAGAAAATTATGAAAACGAAATTAATGAATTAAAAAAAGATTTTGAAGAAAAAATTTCTAAACAAGAAAGTGAATATATGAAACAATATGAAACTGAAATTAATAATATAAAAAATGAATTTAATGATAAATCTAAAATTAATGAAATTAATACAAAAATGCAAAAAGAATTTGATGATAAAGTTAAAACTTTAAATTCAATTAATGCACCTGATATAAATAATGATAGTTCAATTAAAGAACTTAATGAAATACAAAAAGATCTCGAAAAACAAAAATTAGATACTTTAAATAGCATTGAACAACAAAAAAATTCATTAAAAAATGAATGGGATGAAAAATTTAAACAAGAAAATGATCGACATTCTTCTTCTTGTGTTGATTCATCAATTAGTTCTGAAATGGAACAACAAAAACTTAATATTATTCAAGAAATCGAAAAAATTCAAAACGAACAAAAAGAAAATGAGCAAAAATTAAATGAAATAATTTCACAAATAACAAATGAACATTTAAATAAAATGGAAATATTGAATAAAACTCTTTTTGAAAGTCAAAATCAAGATGAAATCTATAAAGTTGAGAATGATATTAATCAAATTAAATCCCAACATATACAATTAAAAGAAAAAATACAAAAACAATTTGAAGATTCTATAAACGAATATAATAAATTAGAAAAAGAAGAAGAAGATTCATTTCAATTAAATAAAGCGGGAATATTAATGAACACTGAACAAGAAAAATTCAATTTCCAAAAATCTATTAGTGAAATAAATGAAAATATGAAAAACAAACAAATGGAACATGAGAAAGATATAAAAGAAATAAATTCAACATTACAATCTAAAATTAAACAAATGAAAGAAAGTCATATTAATGAAATGGATAAATATATTAATGAATATGAATCCCTCAAAATGCAACTTCAAAAAAATGGAGAAAACTTTAAAAATAATATTGAGAGTAAAAGAGCACAATATAAGTCATCATTAGATGAATACTCAAGGACAACAAATTCTGATCTTACAAAGAAAAAACAGGATTGGAATGTAATGTTAAACTTTTATGATGAAAAAATTTCCGTTCTTACAAATAAAAAACAAGAAGCAATCGATAAGTATAATGAGCGTCCTCCAAGACAAAGTGAAATTGATACAATTGAAAGACTTAAAAATTTGTTACAATTAAAAAATTCTCAACTACAAACTAATTTAAAAGAGATGACAGAATACAGAGCATTATTAATTAAGCAAGAAAAAGAATATAATCATAGATTTGGAAATGGACCAAGAGTTGGTGTTCTTACGACAAAAAAATCACATTAATTTTTATTGTTATTTTTATTAATAAAAATATTATAATAAAATTATTTTCTAATTTAATTTAGGATGGACACAAATGTCCATTTCTTGAAATTTTGTCCACCGGCGATAAGAAACTGCGGGTTTCGTGGGCAAATGTTCTCTTCATTAACCCGTTGACCAAAAATTTTAGGGTGAGACACATCTCAAGAGTATATTCAATTGGTTTTACTATTATTATGAAATACATGAGGATTGAGAAAAAATTGAATAAAAAAATCATAAGTTTTTTTTTTATTTTTTATTTTAAATACTACAAAGCAGTCATGAGGCGTGACATTATGTGGGTATAACAGCAAATCTTTTTGTTTTTGTTGTTAGCCGAATTTAAACAGTAAATTTTCAGAATAACGATAAATATTTTAAATACCATTCAAACTTTCCCATTTCTGACCACCAGGTTTTCAGAGTGTATTGTCGATGTAAAGTACTTATTTGATTCAATCTGATTTCGAACAAACACGTTCAATTTTCGGAATATTGCCCACTTGAGGTACAAAAGATTCACACACAAAATTCGGTTTTGACCAAAAAATCCACCCTAATTGAAATATTTATGTAATACTAAAAAATAGTTATCATTTAATATTTATAATATATTACCATGACAATGCACAAACTTCCTTTTTTATTTTTTTTCGTCCTCTTTGAGAGCAAAAGATTTTTTATATGTTTTAATTATATTTCTCATGAGAATTGTGAATGCTTCTGTAACATTTTGAAAGTTTTTGATCGAAATTTCAATAAAGTCAACACCTGGTTTTTGTGCAAGCTCTTCTCCTTCTATGTTACACATCTTGAATCTTTTAGATCAATTTGATTTCCAATACAAATAATGGGTACATTGTCGAACCTCCATTCATTAAAGCGTATTTGAGTGACCTTTTACCATCACTTTCAAAAATTGTGATGAAAGGGGCAAAATCTTCCATTTGGTAACCGTTGGCATTTTTAAATCTGGATACCTAATGGGAGGATCTCAAAGTACACCTCCTAAAAGCTCCAAATCTCCACAAAGGCCATCAACTACTCAAAGCAAGCCATCAACAACAACTCGACAACAAACAACTTCACCAAAAAAAGAAGATATAATTTCACAAATTCCTGATTTTTCTTTTATTCATAATAAATATCAAGAGATTAAATACCATCAGAAAAAAACTGAACTTGATTCTATCGATATTTCACCAGATGATTTGTTTTTAATTGCAACATTACTTCCTCAGTTTTGCGATTCTCCTCATGACATGATTCGTACAGCAATCAGGTTTTCTACAAACAGAGCAGAACGTAGTAATCCCGATAATTTTTCGCAATTTGAGTGTAATCAAAACATGAATTACTGTCGAAAAGTTGCAATAAATCGATGTAAAGTACGACGCAAAATACGTTCAACTCCCACAATTAATTTACCAACGCTTCCATCTAAAGATCATTATAATGAAATATCAATTGACAATATCATTTCATTTTTAAAAGGAAATTGGGTTCATCAAAATGAGCAACTTCTTCAACAAATGAATTCTTTACTTATTAATCTTTGTAAAGGAGCCATGACAACACCAGATATTCAATCAAAAGAACGATTTCATCAAATTATATCGGGAATATTAGGCAATGATTTATGTGAAATGTTATTACCACAAGAAGATTTTGATTTAGAAAAAATACATCAACAGAATATTGACAATCTCAAAAAGATTGAGGAATCACAAAATGGAATTTCATTATCATTTGATTTAACATCACCAGCGTCGACAATTAAAATCGATTCTAATATAGTTTTACGACAAGGAATGTGTAGTGATGGCACATTTTTATTTTTATTAACCAAAACAAAGAATTTAATTGTATATCCAATTTATAAAGGATTAATCATTGATGAATCAGTTGCAAATTATTTATTTTCATCATTTGATATTGATGATAATTCGATAATATTTTGTTCTCAAAAACATTTATATATTAAAACGAAAACAAAAGTTTATCAAATATTAATTTCTGATATAACTAAAAGTTCAATTACTTATAATCAAATTAATAATGAAAGGTTTCAAAATATTGATAATGCATGTTCAGATGGAATATCTTATATTATTAATTATAAAGATCATTCACAATTAATTATTAAAGAAGATAAAGAACAAAGACTTTATAATGGTTTACCAGATATTCACTTTGAAAATGGAATAATATTTTTAACAAATGGTAAATATCAATGTTTAGCAGGATTAAATACAAATACATTTTTCATTATAAGTTATGATTGGTCAGAAATAAATAAATTTAATCTATTTTTCGAAAAAATTAATGAACCAATAGAATCAGCTACAATTAATTCGATTCATGACGTAATATTTGTAGCTACAAAAAATGAAAATGATACAATAATTTCTTCTTATTTAATGTATAATTCGAAAAATATTTTATGTAATATTGAGAATATCAATTTGATCCAAACTGATAATATATATGAACGTTTTGGGAATTTATTATATAAATTTATGATAAAATTATCATTTTCAAATATAATTCCTGAAAAATTATATGTTAAAAATGATAATTTTATGAATGAATTAAAATCATTAATTAAATTTATTGAAATATTTCAAAAAAACAATGATTTATTTAGAGCTCTTTTACTTTTATTTGATTTAAATTTAAGGAAATATCAAAATGAAACTATAGCACAATCAATTAAACCAATTTTATTAAATCAATTAATTGATAATAAAAATAATCAATTAACTAAAAATATAATTTATGGAGTTATATTTAATAACATTGATTTATTTTATAATGATGAAAATTTAACAAATGAATTCCTTGATTTAATTAAAAATATGATAAATAATAATAATAAAGGAGAAAACATTAATAATATTTTTATAGATTGGGCACTTAAATGTTTATGGAAATCGAAATTTATAACAAAATTAACAATTAATACTGAAATATTCATTGATTTATTTGGTAATAAATGGCCTAAAAAATCATGTTTAAATAATGAATATTCATCATTAATTGATTTTTTATTAATTTATCAAGAAAGTTTAATAGATGCATCCACTGAAATTATAGAAAATGATCCTTTAAACTTTAAGAACTCAAAAATCATTGATAACTTATGTAATTATATTAAAATTTTATTATGTGAATTCCGTGAATATCTTTTTGAACTTATTAAAACAGAACATGATATTAATCAACGAAAAATTAATTCGAATTCAATCATTTATATGTTAATTAGTAATTTTATGGCTTTAGCATCACCAATAATTAGTTCAAGTAAAATTGCAACAAGAATTATTGATGATACAAATGAAATCATCAAATTCTTAAATGATTGTTTCATAATGTCAGAAGAAACAAATACATTTTTACAATATTTTGATATGATTTATACTTATGCTATAGCTTGTTTAATTAGAGGTGGTTCAATATATCAATGTGAATTAGATTATTCATGGCTAATTAGAACTAATTTTAAGAAGAATATTATAATTAATGATAATGTTAATGAAGATAATTTTAATGAATATATTCAAGATCAATCAATACGTGATTTTATTATGAATGAAAATAATCCAACAATACAATTTCTAGAAAGAAAGAATATGAAATTAAAAACAAAAGCTACAAAATGGATTAATAAAATATTAATAGTTACAGTATGTCATCAAACGAATTTATTAGAATTATTTATTGAAGAAAGTTCAAATAATAATTATATACCAGAAATGAAAGATATTATTAATAATTGGGTAACTACCTTAAGTAGTAAATATATATATTATAAAAGAAATGACATTAAAAAATCTCAACAATTCTTAACAAACTTAATAATATTATTACAATTAAATCCTTCATATAATAATTTCATTTCGAATCCTACTTTTCAATCCGAATATTTACAAAACCTTAAAACATTTATATTAAATAATGATCCATTTTTATTTGAACAAGTATTAAATGCATTACCAGAAAGAATTGAAAACATATTAAAGAGTTTTAATAATTTAAATATATTATGTTTAGATATTCAAAACAAATTCTTCCAAAGAATTATTATCGATGGGATTTCAAGAACTGAATCATTCCAAAGACTTGGTTATTTATTATCATTAACACATTTAGATGAAAATAATTTAGATATATTAAAGACATTTACAAATACTTTAATGGAAATGATTTTAAATTATGGACAACTTTCATGTTTAGAAGTATTATTTACAATTTTAGGATCTTGTAAAAGTTTACATGAATTTGCTATTGATGTAATGAATAAATTAACACCATTAATTCAAACTAATAAAGATCCAATATTTTATACTGTTGCAGGTTTAGCTAATGAAACTAAAACAATACCGGATGAAATATTTAAACCAGATTATTATGATTTTAATAATTTAATTATGTTATCTGCTTGTAAAAATGGAATTTGTAATAACTGTACATATGAAATAATCTTTCATTATATACTTCAAGATGAAAATTGGATTCGAAAAATACCAAATGTAAAATTATTCTTTAAATTGATCAAGAATTATAATAATTATGAAAAAGCATCAGAATATTTAACATGTGCGTTTGGGTGTATGCATAAATGTTTAACAATTTCTAATATTAATAATTTAAATTCATTTGCACAAATAATTTATGGATTTAGAGATTTATTAAATCAAGATACAGAAATTTCAACATGTGTAAAAACTATTTTAGAATCAATAACTATTGAATCTAAAATCACAAAAATTTTATTACTTTTTGCTATAATATCTGCTGATTTAACTGAATATGATTCGATTTTCATATTTCGAAATGAAGATGGAAATTGGTTAAATATTAAAACTTCAATGTTAGATAAATCTTGTTTATTAATACCTATTACACCAACTAATAAATTCATTAAATTTAATAAAGAAAAATATTTCGAACCAATTCAAGAAATAGAATTAAATATTAATAAATCAATTGATTATGAAAGTATATTATCATTTTGGGATCGTTGTATTAAAAATGAAAATCCTTTATTATATAAATTTTATATCCAAACATTAATAAAATATATAACTGAATTAAATATTAACATTGAAATTGATGAAATTTCTAAATCTTCAAAGCCTTATATTAATTATAATAATTTATATTTAAGACAAATTGATCTTAAAAGGAAATTTGATCAATCCGAATATTTAACACATGAATATAATAATATATTTGGAAGAATTGATCAAAATAATTGGACACATTTATATTTATATAATATAATGAAATTTCAACATTTATTTATGCATATATTTTGGATTGATGATGGATTTATAATTATTAAAGATAAAAATAATATTTATCTTGAAATTAAATCAGGTTTACATGAAATTATTTATAATAACAATGAAATAATTCATTTCAAAGGTGAAATTTATATTAATACATATAATGAAATTGGTTTAATACAAATTAATGAAATTCCATTTTATGTAAATAATAATGCAACAATTGAATTTGTTATTAAATCACCACAAAACTTCATATTACAAGAAAATAATTTCCCTGAAAACATTGGAAATATTTCATTAAGATTAAATGAAGTCCAACAAAACATTATACGTTATAATAATAAAATTAATTGTATTGAAGATACTAATGCTAAAGAAGATAATTATACATTTGATATTCAAACTCCACGATTAAAGAATAATATAAATGAAAAAATTAATCGCGAAGGTTATAATGAATTTTATTGTTCAAGTTCTGATTCAATACAAGTTGATAAAACACAACAATTTTTAAGTTCTAAATTAACAATTGATTATTTACAAATTAATAATGATATTAATATGAGTAATCAATTAAAGAACATTTTAATTGCTCAAGTTATTATAAAGAATGATAAAGCATTAAATGATATTACATTATTATCATTCATTAGATCAGCAGTAATATCATTAATTGGATCAGAAAATCAAAAGTTTGTTAGTGATAAATTCCCTTATAATTTAGAAATTGGATTTTTCCAAAATTGTTCAAATGGTTTATTACAAAGTAAAAACATTCAAAGTATATTTTTAGCAACAAAAATATTACTTAAATCAAATAAATTCTTAGATATATTAGGAAAAGATTTAATTAATATGGCAGGAGATATTAAATATCATAATCTTTTATATAAGAAAGATTTAATATATATTGCGAAAGATATAAATTATGAACCTAAAGATAAAGATTTTATTATTAAATTTGCTGATGGTTCTAAAGGAAAAATTATAATGGATGATTCAGGTAAATGGATGATTAATACCCCAATGATATTTTTGTTTTTATTATGGATATTTATTGAAAATTGTAATACATCAGAACAAAGAATTTGTGCTAAACTTTCATTAATTAATTGTTGGATAATTGAATCACCAATGATCAAGAAATATTTACCCGAATTTATGACATATCTTCAACGGAAATTAGAATTTTATCCAAGTGACTTTAATCAAATATATATTAATCATTTAACATATTTAATTTCTACAACAAGAAATGAACAATTAATCGGATTTTATGAATCAGAAAAGAATTATTTATCATTAAAATTAAATCAAAACATTAATAATAATTATATTAATATTGATGAAATGAAGAATAAAATGAATCCAAGTTTATTAAATCATATATTACAATTAATGAAGAATTATAATAAATTAGATACATTTCCTTATTGGGATTTATTACCAATATATGAATCAATCCTTAAAACTACAAAATATAAATTATATCGAGAAGATTGTCCATATATAATCAATGAGAATTATATCGAAATTAATAATCCAAGTAATGAATCACTTTTATATATATTTTATTTCCCAAATATAACAAATTTAAATGTTAAAGTTAGTGATGATAAAGAACAATTAAATAAAGGAATTATATTACCATTCGAAAAACATGAAAATAAAAATGTTATTCAATATATATTAGAATCAAAACAAGTAAAATATATATATACAAATCAAAATAAAATTAATGAATTAAAAGTTAAAATAGAAATAATTCGAATATTAAAATATAAAGAAGAAATTAATGATCAAAAGTTCCAAAGTTGTATCCAAAAGTTTGCAATTGATTGGACAGATAAAGATACAAATGAATTATTAACATTATCATCTGATTATGATATAAATAAAGAAGATTTTAATTGGCTCAAAATTAAAACTCTTCAAATGAAATCATTAATACGGAAATTTGGAATTATTACATTACAATGTAAAATTGCATGTTTATATTTAATTAATTCGACAATAAATTTATTAAATGAAAGTTCTTTAGAACATTTCCATTTAGGCGATGATGAAATGCGACGATTAGCAATTGAAAATTCGAATTTATTACAATATCGAAGTCGATTATTTTTATTTAACATAACTACAAACTATAATCCAATTAATATTTTACAATTTTTAATAAATCCAATAATATTAGATTTAGAACGAGCTAAAGATTTTCTTAATGGTAATTCTAATGACTTAAAAGATAGTATGATATATCAATTATCTAAATATACAAAAATGTTTAAAGAACGATTTGTATTACCAGTTTGGGGTGTTAAATATAAAGGTTCAGAAGCTGTTGATGTTAGTGGTGTTACTAATCAAACAATTACATTATCTACTGAATCATTTACAAACATAAAATCAGAATTATGTATTATAGCGCCAAATTATAATGGTTTAATTGATGAAAATAAACCAGAGATAATACCATATCCTACAAAATCGACAAAAGAAATCGAAGAAATATTTTATACATTTGGTATATTATTAGGTTCAATAATTCGATCATCAATGCCACAAGAAATATTATTCCCGAATTTCATATGGAAATTTTTAAGTGGGAAATCAATATCGATGAATGATATCTATGAAAATGACGTAAATTTGAAAAATGAAATTCTTCAAATTAAAAATGGACAAATTAAAGATCATTTATGGAATTATAAAGATTGGGATAATTCCATTAAATTCATAAATGGATTTCCGAATGATAAACCAATAACAATTGAATCCGTTGATATATATGAGAAAATTGTTATTAGTTTACGAATTAAGTCAATCGAAAAATGGCTTTTGTTAATACGAAATGGATTTTGGTATAACCAAAACATTAAAGAAACAGCATTCTTAAGTGATGGGTTATTAAAGTTCTTATGTTGTTTCACTACAATTGATATCCAAGGAGTCGTAGATCATTTGCAATTCGAAGGTGGTAACCCACAATTAATCGGATTCTTGGAAAGTATTTTGATGAATTTCTCCGAAGATGAAATGAAAAAGTTCTTGTTCTTCACAACTGCAATGCCTTCACACCCCAATTTTAATTTTGCAAATGATTACAGAATTAGAGTGGTGTTCAATGATAACCCAATCATATATTTGCCGGCGGTACATACATGCAGCAAAACAATAGAAATGCCTGAATACCCGAATTTGAAGATGATGAAGGACAAGTTGATATTGGCAATGAGCCAAGGCGCAGGTATGGAAATTGCATAAAGAAATTGTTTATAAAATATTTTTGTTCAAAAGTTTCTTCCGAACATATAATTTGAATATTATCAAAAACCTCAAAACTATGACTGATATTTTCGATTATTTTCTTAGAAATGGAAATTAACCCAATATCTAGCATCAAGGCATCAAATATTAACACTGAAATCAAAATGCGTGGTGTTATTGTTAGGATTAGCAACGTAACGAAGAATAAATTCAGATTACAAGGATATGATTCCAATTCAAATGATTTCCCGAAATGCATCCTCTGTTCGTATGACAAACTAGTTGATATAGAAATTTACATAGAAGACTATGTTGAAGTTGATGGAATTGTTAAATCCAATCAACAATTGAAGGAAATTTATGTTGAGGTGAAGAGTGTGAAAATTATTACTAAAGAAGAAGCAGATATTCACCTTATTTCAAAAATAAATTCGTTTTTTAACCCAAATAATTTACAAATTTTAATTGATGATACAATGTCGGGTATTGTTGAAATATTATCTAAAAAAGCTTGTGAAGATAGTTTTAAGTTAGTTCGAAAAAGATCAATAAAAGAAAAACGATTAACATTATTTTGCAATCAGCATAAAAATTATGGAAAAAATGATGATTTAAATAGTGGATGCGAGTTTAAAATACGAATTGGCTCATATATAATTGATAATGAAAGAAAATACCATGTTACAAGTTTCAATTTACATCACGATCATTATCTTAATCCATTTATATATGCTCATTTAGCATTAGATGATAAAATCCAAAAATCAATATGCAATATGCTAGATATTGGGATTAAACCAAATAAAGTTTTACAATTTATTTCTATTCAATATGGGGTTACATTGTCTCGATAACAAATTAATAGTATTTATTTTAAAAATAAATAATTAAAATGTCATAATAAATATTTAGAAACTCAGGAATTAATTGATTATATGGATTCAATTGGAAAACGATCATTTGTTTTTCAGAATGTAGATGATGAAAATATTATTTATAGAAAAGCAGTTGCAACTTTCACTAAATATGAACTTCGAGACTTATCTTTATATTCTGATTTTTTTGCAATCGATCCAACATTTGCCAGTTTGACAACAAATTGGTCTATTATTCCTCTAACAGTCATTGGACCTGAGAGAGAAATTAGAAGTGCAGGTATAATTTTCACATATTCGTTAAAGGCCGAAATCTTTTATTGGATATTAAAATTAATATGCACTGAATTTCCAAGTGCAGGAATTTTACAAACAATTTGTTCTGATGATGATGTTGGTCTTGATGGAGCATTTACTTTAATACAAAAAAGGGATGATAATGAGTTAAAAGAAAAGATCAATAAAATACAGCGTGTTATTCGTTTTTGGCATAAAATGTCCAACTTTATTCAATATATGAATTCACAAAATCTTCCTGATGACCAAAAGTCTTATTTAATAAATAAATTTCGATATATGGGAATGACAAGAAACAAATCTATTGCACTATCAATTTCTCAAATTTCTAAATATTTAGAAGATAATGTATCAAAAAAGTTGAATTCAATATGCAAAAGTCTCATTAATAGTTTTACTTGCGGCTATAATACTAGTTCAATTGCAGAGTCATCAAATCGTCAACTAAAAAACATATTACCAGATAGAAAATTAAGTTCAAAAGAAGTTCGTTTATTTATTACTGAAAGTCATCAACAATCATTTAATGAAATAAAGTATATTAAACAAGTAAAACCACATAAATTATAAGAACCAAATGTAATCACAATTATGTCAAAATTAAATGTTTCTAAAGCAATTGCAGAAGCGATCGCAGGATCATGGAAAAACATCAAAAAATTAAAAGGAATGCTTTTTTGTGATGATTATATATTTAATGAAGAATACACATTAAAAAATGGAGAAAAATATTCTGAGATATTTAAGGTCCATGATTTAATTTGTAATTGCAATAAACAATTACAAGTTGGTATCCCATGTTCACATATAATTAATGTTCTAGAAATGAATAATTTAAGCGTAATAGATAATATTAAAATAGCAAACAGATGGGTACTAAATCAGCGAAACTTTATTTATCATCATGAAGGTTCAAAATATTTTGAAGAAATTATCTATAGAATCACACATTTAAGTCCTCAAGAAAGATTTGTTTTATCTCGGGCAAAGAGAACACCATTATATATGAATTGGCAAGTAGAAGTCAGGATAAATACGAAAAAGCTATGGCTTCTTCAGATTCTCTAGAAAAAGAACTAAATAATGAATCAATAGAACAGATTGCTACTGATGAAATAGGAATTAGAGCCGGAAGAGGTAAAATTAATAGAAATACGAAAAAAGTTAATCCACGTCAATGTCTCATCTGTTCAAAGCCGCATAATACAAAAAGATGCCCCAGAAGAGGTGAAGTACTTAAATTTGTTCAAGAAGGTGGCTCAATCTTTGGATTAAAGCATTGTTCAATATGTAATCAAACTGGGCATAATTATAAAAAATGCAAAGCTAGAGAAGCATGGTTAGAAGCTATTCGAAAGGGCGAACTTACTCCAATTGAATAAATTTGTTTTGCTTAATTTTATTTGTATTGTTTTTATTTTATATGATAATTTTGTTATTTTGTTAGCTTTACATAAATACGTTTATATCAGTACTGATACTTTTTCAAAGAGGGTGCTATTTGTTTATATGCACCGTGTGCTCTGGAAATGTACCCTTAGTTCAAAATATATAAAAGTGACACATTGAATGGGAAACAGCAAGAGCACAATTGCAAACAAAGAAAATACAATTACAAATAGTGACAACAAAAATGTAAACAGCAAACACGAGAACGAATGGGAAACAATACAATATATGAAAGATATAATTTTTAATTTAAACAATGAAAATATTGTTCAATCTGCAGAATCAATCATTAACAAATTTGATAAAATTTATCCGATTTCTTTTAATTTAATTGTTACTAAAATTATTTATGTAATTATGGTTATGCGAATGGATGAAATTGATTTATATTTGAATTTTATCAAAGAAATTCAAAAACTGGAAATGGGATTTAGCACAAAAATAGACATTTTTGATATATATGTACATGATCTTCTTGGTGAAAGAACACAAGAATCATATTATCTTCTGACGAAAATAATTGAAAGCGATTTACTTGATCAAAAAATTATTCAAAACACAACGAATTCATATTTTATGCAATATATGTCAGATAAAAATATTAAAAAATTAAAGAAATCATACTGGAATTATGTCGCGAAACATTATGAAGAACTTTCAAATAATAATTGTGAACTTCATAAGAAGTTAATTAAAGCAGGAGTTAATCCAAAGAAAATCGCAGAAATCATTCGAAATGATGATATCCAAAAACTTCAAGAAATATCATCACAAACAAATTTTGATTTTAATCAAAAAATTAAACCATCACTTTATGAAAGATGTTCATTTATTAATCGGTATAATGTTACATTAATTGATTATGCAGCATTTTTTTCTTCAGTTAAATGTTTTAAATTTTTACTTATGAATGGTGCTAATATTGAAAATTCAGGTAAATATGCAGTTGCTGGTGGAAATGAAGAAATTATCCATTTATGTGAGCAAAATCATTCATCATTTTATGAAGCATGTGCAACAGCAATTCAACTCCATAAAAATGATATCTTTCATTATATTTATGAAAATAAATTAGAAAAGAATTTATTAAAAAAATTAGGGAAGGTATGTATTTTATATCATAACTATGAAATTTTCGCATTTTTGCAAGAGGAAGGAATGGAGATTAATAAATCCATTATTAATGAAGCAGCAAAAGTTGGAAATATTTTTCTTGTAATATATTTCCTTAAATCGAATCAAATTCCAAAAAATATTTTAGTTTTCGCTTCAGAATCCAGAAATATTGAACTTGTTAAATATGTTTTACAACAAAAAGGAATTGATATTAATGCTAAAGATATTTATTTGTTTTGTTTAAAATTTATTTTAATAATTTTTTATTCCAAAATAATATTTGGAAATTATTTAAATTATTTTGGACAGCACTTATGAATGCATCTGAAGAAGGTTATACAGAAATAGTTCAATTACTTCTTGAACAAGAAGGAATTGATATTAATGCTAAAGATATTTATTCGTTTTATCTAATATTTATTTTAATTATTTCATATTTCAAAATAATATTTGAAAATTACTTAAATTATTTAATACAGCACTTTTGAGAGCATCTTCAAAAGGATACATAGGAATTGTTAAATTACTTCTTGAACAAGAAGGAATTGATGTTAATGCTGAAAGTATTAATTTGTTTTATTTGATATTTAATATATTAATTTTATATTTCAAAATAATATTTGGAAAATATTCAAAATATTTGAAACAGCACTTATGGAAGCATATGAAAATGGTTATATAGAAATAGTTAAATTACTTCTTAAACACAAAGATATTGATGTTAATGTAAAAGATTTTTATTTGTTTTATTCTATATTTGTTTTAATAATTTAACATTTCAAAATAATATTTAAAAATTATTTCAAATATTTGAAACAGCACTTTTGAGAGCATCTTCAGAAGGAAATATAGAAATTGTTAAATTACTTCTTGAAAATAAAAGAATTGATGTCAATATTAAAGATATTTTCTTGTTTTGTTTAAAATTTATTTTAATAATTTTTTATTTCAAAATAATATTTGGAAAATATTCAAAATATTTAAAACAGCACTTATGAATGCATCTGAAGAAGGTTATACAGACATAGTTAAATTACTTATTGAACATGAAGGAATTGATATTAATACTAAAGATATTGATTTGTTTTATTTGAAATTTAATTTATTAATTTCTTAATTCAAAATAATATTTGAAACTTATATAAATTATTTGAAACAGCACTTATTAAAGCATTTGAAAATGGTTATATAGAAATTGTTAAATTACTTCTTGAAAATAAAAGAATTGATGTCAATATTAAAGATATTTATCTGTTTTATTTAATATTTATTTTAATAATTTTATTTTTCGAAATAATATTTGGAAATTATTTAAAATATTTAAAACAGCACTTATTTTAGCATCTCAATGTGGTCATATAGAAATAGTTAAATTACTTCTTGAAAAAGAAGGAATTGATATTAATGCTAAAGATATTTATTTGTTTTATTTAATATTTATTTTAATATTTTGAAATTTTAAAATAATATTTGAAAATTATTCAGATTATTTAATACAGCACTTATTTTAGCATCTCAATATGGTCATACAGAAATAGTTAAATTACTTCTTGAACAAAAAGGTATTGATATTAATGCTAAAGATATTTATTTGTTTTATTTAAAATTTATTTTAATTATTTATTATTTCAAAATAATATTTGGAAATTATTTAAATTATTTAGAACAGCACTTATGGAAGCATATGAAAAAGGTTATACAGAAATAGTGAAATTACTTCTTGAACAAAAAGGTATTGATATTAATGCTAAAGATATTTATTTGTTTTATTTAAAATTTATTTTAATAATTTGATATTTCAAAATAATATATGGAAATTATACAAAATATTTAAAACAGCACTTATATTAGCATCTGAAAAAGGTTATACAGAAATAGTTAAATTACTTCTTGAACAAGAAGGAATTGATATTAATGCTAAAGATATTTATTCTTTTTATTTGAAATTTATTTTAATTATTTATTATTTCAAAATAATATTTGGAAATTATTTAAATTATTTAGAACAGCACTTATGGAAGCATATGAAAAAGGTTATATAGAAATAGTTAAATTACTTCTTAAACACAAAGATATTGATATTAATGCTAAAGATATTTATTTGTTTTATTTGATATTTATTTTAATAATTTTATATTACAAAATAATACTTGGAAATTATTTAAATTATTTTGGACAGCACTTATGAATGCATCTGAAAATGGTTTTACAGAAATAGTTCAATTACTTCTTGAACAAAAAGGTATTGATATTAATGCTAAAGATATTTATTTGTTTTATTTAAAATTTATTTTAATTATTTATTATTTCAAAATAATATTTGGAAATTATTTAAATTATTTAGAACAGCACTTATGAATGCATCTGAAAAAGGTTATACAGAAATAGTGAAATTACTTCTTGAACAAGAAGGAATTGATATTAATGCTAAAGATATTTATTTGTTTTATTTAAAATTTATTTTAATAATTTGATATTTCAAAATAATATATGGAAATTATACAAAATATTTAAAACAGCACTCATATTAGCATCTGAAAAAGGTTATACAGAAATAGTTAAATTACTTCTTGAACAAGAAGGAATTGATATTAATGCTAAAGATATTTATTCTTTGAATTTGAAATTTATTTTAATAATTTTATATTTCAAAATAATATTTGGAAATTATTTCAATGATTTAAAACAGCAATTTTGCGTGCATCCAATAAAGGTTATGCAGTAATCGTTAAGTTACTACTTGAACAAGAAGGAATCGATATTAATGCTAAAGATATTTATTCGCTTGAATTAATATTTATTTTATTGATTTAAAAATTATTGGTAACATTTGGAAATTATTCAAAATATTTGACACAGCACTCATTAGGTCATCTTACAAAGGTTATACAGAAATTGTTAAATTACTTTTTGAACAAGAAGGAATTGATGTTAATGTTAAAAATGTTTTCTTGTATTATTTAAAATTTAATTTATTAAATTCTTATTTTAAAATAATATTTGGAAATTACTTAAATTATTTTATACAGCACTTATTGCAGCATCTATTAATGACTTTATAAAAACAATTAAATTACTTCTTGAACATGAAGGAATTGATATTAATGCTAAAACTATTTATGCATTTTGTTTAGAATTTAATTTATTCAATTAATATTACAAAATAATGTTTGGAAATTATTTAATTTATTTATCACAGCACTTATTGCAGCATCTATTAATGGTTATACAGAATTAGTTAAATTACTTTTTGAACAAGAGGGAATTGATATCAATGCTAAAACTATTTATGAATTTTATTTAGTATTTAATTTATTAAGTTGATATTTCAAAATAATATTTGGAAATTATTTAAATTATTTAAAACAGCAATTGTGTGGGCATCTGAAAATGGTCATACAGAAATTGTTAAATTACTTCTTGAACAAGAAGGAATTGATGTTAATGCTAAAACTATTGATTTGTTTTATTTGAAATTTATTATAATAATTTGATATTTCAAAATAATATTTGGAAATTATTTAAATTTTTTGACACAGCACTCATTTTGGCATCTGAAAATGGTCATACAGAAATTGTTAAATTACTTCTTGAACAAAAAGGAATTGATGTTAATGCTAAAACTATTGATTTGTTTTATTTGAAATTTGTTATAATAATTTGATATTTCTAAATAATATTTGGAAATTATTTAAATTTTTTGACACAGCACTCATTTTGGCATCTCTAGAAGGTCATACAGAAATTGTTAAATTACTTCTTGAAAAAGAAGGAATTGATATTAATACTAAAGATATTTGTTTGCTTAATTTAAATTTTAACTCGATAATTTAAAATTTATAAATAATTTTTAAAAATCATTTAAATTATCTAGCACAGCAATTATATGGGCATCTTTAGAAGGTCATACAGAAATTGTTAAATTACTTATTGAAAAAGAAGGAATTGATATTAATGCTGAAAATATTAATTTATTTTTTTTGATACTTATCTTAATAATTTTATGTCTCAAAATAATGTTTGGAAATTATTTCCAATATTTAAAACAGCACTTATATATGCATCTGAATATGAGCATACAGAAATCGTTAAATTACTTTGTGAAAATGAATGTAATAATTTTAAAGATATTTATTTAATATACTTAATATTTATTTTAATAATTTTAACCTATATAAACATAATATTTGAATTTTTTTTTTATTTTTTTCAACAGTGTTTATTGCAGAATCTGAAAATTGTCACCGGAAGTGGGCAATTCTGACCATCGTTTTTCATATCACAGTTCATTATACAGACACAAAAGTGCTGTCAGTTAGTGAATAAACTAAACAATTTAGTTATTAAACAAAAGCCATGTTTAATTTCATTATCTGGTTTCCCATCAATATTCCCAATTGACGCCCAAACACCACCTAAAGCTGCATCATATATTGTATGGAAAAATCCTTATTTCTTGACTATTATATAATGGTCATGTGAAATTGTGTCGCAATCTTTCTTATATGAATTGAAATCAACGTTTTTACAACAACTCAATCAAGATCGTTCGAATTTATATCATTTGCTTATGACTGTGATTACGAAGATTCTAATGATAATATTCGCATCTATAATTTTTCCAACACATGCTCATGCTGTTATAAATCTTAATTATACTATTGAATGTTTATGGTCAATCGACATCTTAGGTTGCGAAGAAGTCCATGATCTTCTCATCCTAAACTATACACATGATCGATATGATGAAATTTTAGAATTTCTCCTAAAAAACTTGGTGACATGGAGGATGAGTGTAAAAATTATTCTCACCATGACTCCTGAAGAACATTACTGGAAATGATATTTCACACAAGCATATAATGATTCACTCGAATATATGAAACAAGTTGACTTGTCATATTATAGCTATTTAAAAATATCTAACAATGGTTTGACACTTAAAAGCCAGTGGCTCCAACCTAATCATGCTTATAATCAATATCCAGGTTACCACACAATTAACATGGACTATACATCTTCTCTCATGACTAGTGAAGAGCAAGAACGTATTTCTCGTCAAGAAGTTGATAAAATGTTTGCAACAGGTAATTTTACCGGATATCGTGCTTACAATGATCTACACACCGATTACGAAAAATTGGTTGTTATTTGGTGGTGGATTAGTGATAATGTTGAATATGCCGGGATACTACAAAATTGAAATTCAGTCTATACAGCACTCTTCTTACATAAAACTGTATGCCAAGGCTATTCAGCTATATCAACACTCTTCTTCAACCGCGCAGGCGTTGAAGGCTTTTCTGTAATTGGAGTGACGACGAGTAAACACGCATGGAATTGGGTTCATCTTGGCGAAGATTGGTATGCATTCGACAGCACAGATTATCTAGAAGGATTGTTCTTAAAGGGAATCCAAGCTGAATATCATAAGAAAAATTATATTTATACAGGTGGTGAATTAGAATGGGGTTTTCCAATGACTGATGTTGACTATAAGTATCGGAAAAGTATTTATATGGAACCTTTTGATAAGCCAATATTATATCAAATGGAAGCAAAAGACTCTGGTAGAATCGGATCAAATCTTAAGTGGACATTGAAAAATGGGCTTCTTACAATAAAAGGAAATGGACCAATGCGCGATTTTGAAAACGAAACACTTGTTCCGTGGAAGAATTTCTTCGATGATATTACTGATCTTAAGATTGAAGAAGGTGTTACATATATTGGTGCTTATGCATTTTATAATGTAAAGCAACTGACATATGAAAAATGCAAAGATAAATTGGGATCAGTTCAATATATTGGAAATAAGGCATTTTCTGATTATGAAGCAACCTTTAAAGATAATGCATTAAGGATAATTAATAATTTAAAGTTTTTAGATGAAGAAAATAAATCAAATTACATTACACAAATTTCAAGTGCAAACTCACAGGAAGATACAGATAATATTGATGCAGAAGCAAAAGCTGCAGCAAATAAAAATGAAGAAGCACAAAAGACATCAGCAAAGAATAAAATTAATAATTTGTTTTTAGAAGAAGAAAACAAAGCGAATTACATTACACAAATATCAAGTGCAAACACACAAACAGAATTAAATGAAATTGTTTCAAGTGCAGAATCTGCAGCAAATGAAAATGAAAAAGCACAAAAGACATCAGCAAAGAATAAAATTAATAATTTGTTTTTAGAAGAAGAAAATAAATCAAATTACATTACACAAATATCAGATGCAAAATCACAAGAAGAAATAAATAAAATTGTTTCAGATGCTGAAGCCATGTCAAATAAAAATGAAGAAGCACAAAAGACAACAGCAAAGAATAAAATTAATGAATTAAAGTTTTTGGAAGAAGAAAACAAAGCGAATTACATTACACAAATATCAAGTGCAAACACACAAATAGAATTAAATGAAATTGTTTCAAGTGCAGAATCTGCAGCAAACAAAAATGAAGAAGCGCAAAAAACTTCAGCAAAGAATAAAATTGATGAATTAAAGTTTTTGGAAGAAGAAAACACAGCGAATTACACAGCACAAATATCAAATGCAAACTCAATTGCAGAATTAAATGAAATTATTGCAAAAGCGCAATCACAAAATGAAGAAATAAAATCAAATAAAAAAGAAACAGTTCAAGAAGACATCGGAAAGTTGGAAAATTTGGGCGATTTGCAACAAGAGTATATCGACAAGTTAAACAATGCCACATCAGAACAAGAGTTTAATCAGATATTACAAGAAGCAATTGCCAAAAACGAGGAAATGAAATCAAATGGAGGAGATGACTCCAAAGGTAACACCAACACAGCAGTGGCCATAGCTGTTCCTGTTGCTATAGTCGTAATTGCAGTTGTTGTTATTGTCATTGTTCTTGTCGTCAGAAGAAAGAACAACAAAGAGAGCAGTGGTGAAAAAATATATGAACTTTAAATTTGCTGTATTTAACAAACAGATCCGGAATTGCATTTAATAAAACTAAATAAAATCTCTGTATTTTTCAAATCTATTCTATGGTGACAAGAATACTTTTTCCTTATGAATTAATTCCAAATATATCCAAAAAGAAACGAGAAATGTATAACTTGTTAAACATATTTTAGAACAAAAAGGAATTAATATTAATATTACTGATATTTGAATAACAATCTGAAAATTCTATATATATAATATATATATTATTTGGAAATTATTTAATTTATATAGCATATAAAAATAATTAAATTACTACTCAAACACAAAGACATTGATATTAATACATAAAAGATATATATTTGTTTTATTTAAAATATATTTGGAAATTATTTAAAATATTCTATACAATGCTTACAGTAGTAACTGATCGAATTGACACAGAAATAGTTAATATACTTAAAACATTGAAATAAATGAAATGTTTTAAATTTTTATGAATCAAATTTAGATGGAATTCATCTTAAAGCTTTTTTTAGTATTTGAGAATTTATAAATAAAAACGGTAATTTGCCTTGAAAAATTTTTGTATATTGTTTTAGAATTTTGTTATTTTTATAGGTTTTCATCAAAACTTTTATATGTTTCATTATGTTTTATTGTAATCTCTTTATCATCTAAAGCATTTAAAATTTGTTCAAATACAAAATCATTTTGAATAATTCCATCATGATTAAATTGCATTGAGTTACTTTCAAAATTAAAACATTTTACATTTTTCCAATTTTCACAAATCCTTTTTATTGAATATGAAGAAATTGTTCCATCGCCTTTATCATAAATTATTTTAGGTGATTTATTCCAACCATTTTTAAAATCCATTTGATATCTCGTTTTAATTCCATCATTATAAAACAAATAAACAGGAATATCTTTATCAATTTCTTTTGGAAACTTAGTAACAAATCTATTCCAAGAATGTTTTAACATTTTTATATTATTTCCATGAATAATTCCATGTTTGATCATAAGTTCCAAAAGTTCAAATGATTTATATTCTTCTTTATTAGGACCAAAGATAATTGTTTCATTACCAAATACTTCAGTATTTGGAATATGAATATGAAACGCTGGCCAAGATTCCATAAATTCATCAATTAATTTTAATGGAATAATTGGTTCAAAAGAAAATTTTTTGGTCCAAAATTCATAAAAAATGGATGGCGATCCTGCAAAAGATGGCGCAAGGAATACAACTTTATGAATATGTTCTCTTCGCCATTCAGAACTTGTAATTTCAGTAAGAAAATGATGAAGAACAAAACATCCTTGTGAAAATCCAAATAAATCGACTTTCTGTTTGGATGATTCAATTAGTTTTATTAAATCATCAAAAAATGTTCCAGGAAAAACTGGAACATTACGAAAGTCATAAGGAATTGGATACAAATCTTGATGAAGGGTATAGTTATGAGAATAAAGGAAATTAAGAAGATTGTTAAACATACCATAAAACTTTTTGATTTTTGGAATTTGGATGATTTCTAAAACTGATTCATTCCCACCAAAATCATGGGGATTTAATTTGATTTTATTTTGTGGAAAACCATTAGAATCAACTGTATTTGTAATAGTTTTAAGGAAGCAATTATGAAATGGAGGCACAAGCATTGCAACATTCACCCAAATTAATTTATCATCATATTTTTGTGGGCAATAAAATGGTAAATTTGTTTCATTTGCAGTAGCGTAAAGTGTAGATCCGTAAAGTCCAGGTAGTACTAATAAAGGATTTTTTGAAACCGCAAAACAAGCAAAAATTAAGATCAAACCAGATAAATCTTTTTGTACGTTAAATAATTGAATTTAATCTGATCGTTTTCATTTTACGTTTCTAATAAAATTGTCTCATTCCTAAAACTAAAACTAAAAAAAATATGATAAAATACAAATATTTATTTCTTTAATCCAATTGCGTTACGGCAATTCTTTACATCTTCTTCCATTTTCTCGTTACTTTTCGCGATGTTATTTTCCCACAACACGTTAATTAATTCGCAACAATTTACAATTAATTTTCTAATTTTATTTCTCATTTTCATTATATCCTTCGGCACATTCTCCAACTCAACATCGCACATACAAATCAACTCGAAAAATGGATATTTTCTTTTGTTTGCCACTCGACAAACCTTTTTCATTCTATTAATCAAAGGCTGCACATCGATTTCTAACACACATTTACCCCATTTTTTACTTTTCTCATTATCCAAAGGAGGCAAAACAGCTTTAATTTCATTAATTTGTTTTTTAAATGTATTTACAAATTCTTTTAATTTGGAAATGAAAAATTCGAATTTTGTTAAATTTTTGATATTCGTTTGAATTATATTCGATGAGTTTGTAATTGATGGAAGCGAATTATCAATTATAAATATAAATCGTTTAGCGTAATCATTATACCAATCATTTATATTATTTTCATTAATAATAACTTCGATATAAAACGTATTAACATTTAAAGATTCTAAATCATTAAAATTATATTTCAGTTTTAATATTTGTGTTACATTATTATTATTTTCTAATATCGGAATTTTATCTTTTATAAGATTTTTATAATTGTTTTTATATTTATTACTTTCGACACATTTAATAACATTTAATTCACGAGTGAAAATCCGAATGAATTTGATGTTCGGTTTGTAACTTTTTGATAACGCATCAAATGATTGGCTCACTTTTTGATATAATATTTGAAGCAATTCAAATTTTTGATGTTTCTCCAAATAATCGAATAAGAACTCAGTGCATTCATGGATAACAAAATGGAAATTAGCCTTTTGGCATAAGTCCATCGCCTTTTGCAAGTTTTCACTTATCGAATCTTCCGTAAATTCTTTACTTTCCATTAACAAATAATTAAAATCATTTGTCAATTCCGATAAATTAATTTTTGGTTCTTTCTTTATAAAAGGGAATTCACTTATTCCATTTTTAGGTATTCCATCGATTTTTATATTCATTAACTTGAAGACTTCGCAAATAAAACCACAAAGTCTCCATTGCGTTATGAACGCAGAAGTTATATTATCTATTTTTAGGTTTAATTCGACGAGTTTCATATAAATTCTAGCTCTAACAGATGGGAAATCTTTATAATCATTATATGCCAAATCCAATAAATTTTGTATTTGGATTTCTACGTTTTTATTATTCATTGCATTCATTATTTTATTATAAATTTCTTTTACTGAATTTTGCGATTCATTTAAATAATCAAAAAACGAAATGAAATTCGAATTATTAAATATATAATAACAAACAGAATATTGTAAAGATATTGTACATCTTAAACTATTATTATTAATTTTATTTTCCAAATCTATTAACCATAATAAGAACCCAATCGAATCGTTACGAATTATTTGTAATTTACGTTGAGTTAAAGGAACAATTGAAGAAATTAATTGAAATATTATAACATTTTTATCATTAAATATTAACTTTGTATAACGCTCAACGAAGAATATAATAGTTCTAAATATCACATGAATTATTTCAGGGATTTGTTTTGGAGAATCTAATAATTTCAAGAACAAATTAAATATACTATGTAATGCTAATGAATTTACCACTGTAACTTGTTCATAAAATCGAATGAATATTAATATCCTTAAAGTAATTTCTTGTGTACATGCGATATTATATTTCTTTTGTAAATTTTCATCATTTGTTTCAAAGAAATAATTCGTAACTAATGATATCATTTTCGGAGTCGATAACATTATTAACATATCTAAAAATCGTAATTGTGTATCTGAAGATAATATATTATAATATGATATAAAACGTTTTGTATTATAACTTCGTAATATATATAATATTAATGGAGTTAAAATGAATTTATTCTTCACATGTGGTAAAAACGAATCATAAAATGTAAAGATAATTGATAAAAGAGGTGAAAATATTTCGACAATTTGATTCGCTGTTTCTGGCGTTGAAAACTTTTCGAAAGTTGTCGAAAGTATTGATAATGAATCGATTGCTTTATTCACCGAATCTTTTTTATTTTCGATTAATACATTTGTTAATGTTTTGAAGTATAATGAAAGTAATGGTATATATAATGATATCGAATTATATTTTCCTTCATTATTCATTGGGAATTTAATTGTCGATGTTAATACTATTGAGTTTACATATGAAATGTCTCCAAATATATATTCATATATATCTAAGCGATCGATGTCTTTTAATTTACGAATATATTTAAACGTGATACGAAATATCATAAATGGATTAAAAAATAATTGCAAACGCTCAATTAAATTTCCTGACGCTATTTTCATCTTCTCAATTTTATTGTTATTGTTCGAACTGTTGATGAACTCAGCACATTTATCAAATAATTTGTTGATCTCATTCTCATCAAAGTAATTCTCATTACACATAGACTTAAAAAATATTAAAAAGAAGAAAAGTGGCATATCTGTAATCTGATCAAATGAATTTATGATCTTACTCAAGAGGATCTTTGTAAACCCCTTTTTACTGGAGAAATAATGTTCGATCCAAACTTTGACAGTATCAAAATATTTTTCATTTTGAATTATATCAATTAACAGTTGAAAGTTTTCAAGCGTTTCGATTGTGCTTAAGTTAAAACTTAATAAAATCGGAATGTAATTACTGTATAATGGCTCGTTAATATCGGGAACTAAATGTGGTTGAAGTAATGAGCTACGAATTCCTTTCGGTGGACATATATAAAATGGAAATATATAACTGTAACTTAATAAACATTTCGTTCGCTTTAATACACTTTTGGACTCAAGTCGAACTTTTTCATTCGATTTCCATTTCGTCAATGGATAACTTCCGGTGAATGTCTGTTTGACTCGTTTACCCTTTAGGATGTTGACTTCAAACGAAATTGAGATTTGGTCTTCATATAATGGAGACAAATTGAAATTTAACGAATTTGGCAATCGTAAATGTTCATTGATCGGTAATGTACACATATACACAGTGTTTTCGAGTTCAGTAAATGGCTCTAAGTTGTTTTCCGTGGGAATTTTAAGCATGATTTTGATGGAAATAAAATACTTTTCGGGATGATGAAGTTTCTTTAACTCAATATCAAGCTTTATGTTATGAAACGTTAATAACGTGGATGGATAGTATTGACTACATGAGGTAATTCGTGTTATGTTTTCTTTTTTGGGGTTTTCTGTGATTTCGGAGGAGAACGTTAAGGAAATTCTGGGATTTTCTGTACAACCGTTTTCGATGTGATGACGAACTGTTTGGGTTCGGTCAAATGGAACCCACTTAGGCTCAATAGATGTTGTTTTTGATGAAAGCTCAGAATAACCAATGCTAAAAGGTGTGGGAGTTGCTTCGTCTGTTTCTTGAAGAAAAATTGATTTATAAGCTATAAAAATTATGGTGACTTTGCCATCGACATTTGGAAAAGGTAAAATGATTGATTCAAGACACTTACTAGGAGTTTGAAAATGTGCAGCATTACTGGGTACAAAACGAATTGTTTCTGTAATTGGTAATTTATTATATGAAACATAAAAATCTATATATGAAAATTGTTGATTATTCAAGAATTTGCACTCAGTTGGTTTGATTTGCATATATAATATTTCAACTGGAGGCCTTGAAAAATCACATCGTTTTGAATTTTTTGTGTTATCATTGATTTTATAAATTGGCATTGAGGAATAATTAACAAAAACAGAATTATCATCAATGGATTTTATAAAATCCTGAGGAGTACTAGTATTTGGATTAAATTCAATTTCGTCAATATCATCATCGCAAATTAAATTAGTTAATTTAATTTCATTTGGTTTAATTTCTGTTGGTGGTGACATATCATATAATATATTTGATGATAACTCTTTTAGCCAAGAAGCATTTGAAATATCAGATGTATCTAAAAAAGTTGTTAATGTTCCAGCCGGCATTTTTTTAATACGGACACGAGATATGTTCATAATGTTGTCATACCTAAGGGTACCTCTTTTATTGGATCTATCATGAACATTGAGCATTCCTTTCATTTCGGCTTTATACAGAATTAAACGGTCGCAATGATGCTTTGTCCCAAACAAAAGAATCCTACAAAATAAAACAATAATAATGTGTTTATTCAATTAGAGTTGCCATCTTTGCCATTTCAGTCTGTGGAGTGAAATCGCTAAGATATTTATTCATTTCAAAATTCTCTTTCGTAACAAGATCATGAACAAAGCAGTCAAACGAAAGGAAAACAGAACTAAAAACGGATGGAAGGATTTTCTCGAGAATATCGACAGAACGAAGAAAACAATCATTTAAATTAATATACTTCCTTTCTCGCTTATCGTATTCTGGAGTTCCTTGTTTAGCATTATCCAGAAGTATTTTGTTCTTTTTGCGCTTTTGATCGATGGCTTTAATCTTTTCGATCCTTTGTAAACAATTATTTAATGGTGCAATGCATTGAATTGGAATTTCGGATTTGGAAAAGCCTTCAATGATTGCCGTGGAATTGTTGAGATAGTTTTTATATCGTTCAGCATTTGCAAAGTATGGAATACAATCTGGAGTTAAATCATTAGTAAATGCTGAGACGGCAAGATGAGAAGAATTACTAATCTTGAGGATGTTTTCACATAGTTTGTTTAAAGAATTTTTAAGATGTTTTATTTTTGAGGTAATTGTATTTAGTTTTTCCATATGAAGAACATAATCAAAGTCTTCATCATCATCGCCCTTGATTTTTGTCATCTTCATTGCTGAATGAAGTTCTAATGTAAGTTCTTTTTTTGCTTTTTCGAAGAATTTCTCCATCAGATCTAAACTTTTTGATAAGAGCAATTTTTACTCATCTCCAATCGTATTTTATGGGCACCCCAAAGATACACGTTATTAGTTTTAAACGGTCGTTGATTTCTTTTGAAGGCGTACTAGTATAAAATTTATATAAAATAAAAAATAAATTTTGATAATATTATTATCAATAAAAAAAGCATTTGTTGTTAAACAATTATCAACTAATAAAATTAAATTTTTTTACGAAGTATTTGAGAATCATAGAAATAATCTTTTGATATGTTTTCATATCATATGTAAGAGATATTTTCATTATAAATTATATATGTAAGTTACCAAAAACGGTAAATATAATGTTATTATACTAATACTTAACAATGGTGAATGTGTTATTTATAAATATATCTTAGTAACAATAAATTTTTATTTGCACTCTATTGCATTTGGTTCTTGCATAAGTGCCTGTAATAATATTTATCACAAAATCTAAAACATTTTTAATATATTTATTTTATTTATTTACAGACTATCAAGTGTTTTGATTTAATTTTGAACATTCTATTTATCCACGTTTAAATAGGAATTAATATGATCATTATAATGTCATTTGTTGAAATCAATTTCTGCTTTTTACTATCGAACAAGGAAGGGATTAACTCAATCAAATTGATTAATATTCTTGCATAAAACAAAGCAGTGTATACAAGTTGTAGAAATGTGTATCCATGATATTGGAAATTACCATTGAGATAAAACTGGTAACTGAAAAATTTCATCCAAAATTGCTTCACGATGATTTGCTGATTAATAAAATAGAATCTCCACATAATACTATAATAATGGAACTTTCCCTTTGAGAGTTTCTCAATGATAAATTGATAACCGATATAAACAGCTAATAAAATAATTGATGAGCAAAAACTGAAAAATAATGTGTAAAATAAACTGTTGAATAAGATGTAAATGAAATAATATAATGGAATTGTCTTCATAAGAATTTCCTTCCATTTTTCGTTCTTCTTTTCATTCGATTTTAATTCTTCTTTGCTTTGACTTTTTTCTTTGCTTTCGTTTTCTCCATTAGTTTTATTCTCTTCTTCATTCTTATTTTCTTCTTTCTTTAGATTTTCCTTTTCGCTTTTTTCCTTCTTTTTCATCTTTTCTTTCTTTTCCTTATTTTCTTCACTTTTTTCCTTCTTTTTCATCTTTTCTTTCTTTTCCTTATTTTCGTCGCTTTTTTCCTTATTTTTTTCTTCATTATCTTCTTTGTTTTCCTTCTCTTCTGCGTTCTTATTTTCTTTGTCTTCATCACCTTGTAAAGATGAAACTATCTGATCGAATAAATTAAAGTAACCAAAGAATTTATATGTAAATTCATTTATATTCTCAAAAATATCTAGAAAAACTTTCCCAACATCCTTAAGTAAATTTAAGATAAAATCTTTAACTGATTTATATAACTTATGTACAAATAAAATAAACTTGAGAGTATATGCATATGCAAAAATTAAAATTGGTAAAATAATAAAAGTTAAAACATTTGTTGTTGTGTATCTAAAAAGAATTATAAACGGACATAACCCAATGATACAAATGTTTAAATGGAACAAAATTGAAGAATTATCATCAGAACTTCCATTTTTATAAATGCCAACAAGTGTTTCAATTCTTTCATAAGCAATAATGAAATTGGTGCAAATCATTTTTAAATACTTATTATGTAATTTTTCATTAACAAAGATTACATAATACCTTCTTGATCTATCCATGAAATCCTGAATAAATTGGTATATCTTAGCTCTATATTTAATGGAAATTCCCAAAAATGCCAAGTATAAAAGTAATCTAGTTGGATAAAACAAGAAAAGTATAAACGTTGAAACTAAGCCAATAGAAATTTTTATCAAGATCGACTTATTCTCATTAAACCAATTCTTTAATTTACCAAATAAAAATTCTTTAGTCTTTTCAATCATTATTGGCTTTATAAACCCGAAAAATAATGATAAAAAGAAATTTGCAATATAATTTAGTATGATAGTTGGGTTCATAATGATCTTCAATATGTTCCAAATGTTTTTAATATTTTTTATATAGCCAAGGAAAGTCTGAATTGTTAATTTAACTTTGAATATCTTTTCGATTTGCAACTTACCAATATAGCAAACTATTAAGATAGCTGATATGAATTGAAAATAGGAATTGAAAATAATTTGTTTGAAAAAGAATGTGAATATGTTAACATAGAACCTAATAACGCCACTGATTGTACGAGATGATTTAGGTTCTTCAATCATAAATCTGGAAATGCTTTATAAAAGTGAACTAAAAATTTTCCCAGACCATTTTTGTCAAAATTTTGTATATTCTGACATGATAATCACCAAATAATTCTCACAAAATTTAAATATTTTGCCGATTGATACCAAAATTTTGAACCAGTTCACTTCCAAAAAAATGGTTCCTGAAATTGATGATGAAATTATTGAACAAATCCAAGAAGCTGAAACCCCGTATGAAGTTTTAGGTTTAGCACAGAATTGTACTAAAAGAGAAATTCGAATTGCATATCTTAATATTTCAAAGAAAGTACATCCTGATCATTGTAAACATCCAGATGCTACAGATTGTATGCAGCGTGTTAATGCAGCTTATAATTTACTCAAAGATGATGAAAAGCGTAAACGATATGACGATGGAGATGATCATGTTTGGATGTACAAAGAAGAAAAAATAGATTTACCACAATTTTTCGAATATATTATTCCTTCAGTTCGTTCATTTGAGGATGATATATCACCTGAAGAAGTTCTTAATACTCTCTTTCAAAATGTAAATGATGTCAAGAAAAGCTACGAAAATAGAAAATTTTTCACTGGGAAAGCTCCAAAAACAAAAAAGAAGGAAAAGAGTGAAGGTTTTGTAAAGGAGCATATTTTACAGACGATTTGCTACTTAATACCTCTTGGGTTGTCATACTTCCTATTGAGCAGGTTCTTTTAATGAGCAACCAGATAGAAACCAAAGAAGGGTCAAGTTGTTATCAAAATTATTGAGCTTTTGTTTAAAAAATTTTTAAAAAAGATGTTTTTATGAAAACCAATACAAATTAACATTGTCAATTTAAGTTAAGATAAATATTTTAATGAATTCAAATCAAAAATAAATACATCATAAACTACTTCACCTTAATTCAATGTTAGATATAATTTTATACATCTATTTACATCAACAATGAAGCCATTACAATGTTATAAATAAAGAATTACATATCTGCTAATCAAGAGAAAAATAAACATTACACGTTATTTTGATATATTTACCCATAAAAATGTAATATACTCAATTTCATTCTGATATTCATTTTTCAATGCTTAAGGCAAAGAACAAAAACAACATTCCTTTGAAATCGAATCTAGTTATGAAATTTGTTCCTTTGTGAAATGCCATTTCATGTGGCATCATTTATATTTATGACTTCATTTCAAAAATAAACTCACAACAATAAGTCACAAATCACAAGAACAAGAGAAGAAATGAGAAAAAGAGGAGCAATATTGATTACAAAAAAAATCAACATTAGAAAATTTCATCGAATTAAATTCAAAAAAAATAAAAAATGAAATATCATATACAGGTTGGGAGTAAGGGGTTTTGAGGGAATTGGTAAAATAAGAAACAACAACAACAAAATGTTTACCCACTAATATGTGGGAAAAAACAAGAAATAACAACAACAACAAAATGTTTACCCATTAATGTGTGGGAAAATAAAAACTATAGTTTTCAATGAATATTCATTGAAATCACTAAATCATTACATGTTTAATATATTTTTTTTACCAAATGATACCACAACATAAACTTTGATCACTCTTAGAATAGCATTTAATAAATTTTTTGTGAATTTTTTTGTTAAATAGAATTTTGATTTAATATAAAATATATTTATTTATAAACACTTTACATATGTTTTTCCTCTTCTTCTTCGTTTTCTTCTTCTTCCTCTTCATCATCATCGCCCAACACCGCATTTGCAGCTATTGCCAAAGCCTTTTGCACTGCAACTTTTGTCATTTTCCCCGAAAACTTCCCGTCTTTATTGATGTTATTATTCACAATTCTTAATGATCCAATTGCAATTTGTTTAACGATTTGTTTTAATTTTTCTTTAATTTCTATTTGTAGTTTTTCTAATTCTTGTTCATTATTCTGTTGATTGTTTTCCTTTTGTAAAAATTTATTTTCTTTCGTCATCATAAAAAGTTTTTTTTCAATTTCTTCTTTTTCTAATTTTATTTTTTCTATTTTTTGTTTGTTTTCATTTATTTTTTTCTCTAAATTTTCTTTGTATTTTGTTGCTCGCTTTTTATCTTCTTCAATAAGTTTCTTTTCCGCATTTATTAACATTTCTTCTTGTTGTTTCTTTTGTTGTTGAAGTTCTTTTATTAGTTCTAAGTTTGTTTCATATTCAGAATCAATTTTCTTTATATTGTTTTCTTCATTTGTAATTTCTTCTTTAATTTTTTGCTGAAGATGATTAATTTCGAATTTTTCTTCTTTCTCAGTTAATGCATCATCAAATTTATTAATAGTTATTTGGAGATTTCGAAGTTTTTCTTCTTTGTCTTCAATCGCATTAATTGCACATTGAATTTCATATAAGAGTTTGTCATTAGAAACAGTGATTTTCCCAAAGTTAATTGATCTTGGTCGAATGGAATGAAGCATTAGCGCTATTTCATCGAACCTTTGATCTGCTTCGGATTTGATGGCGGCGACCGTTTGTTCGATTTGATCAAAATCTGATGTTTCCTCTTCTTCTATATGCTCTTCAACTATTTCTTCGGTTTGAATATCATCTTCTGGTGGAGACTCAATACTTTTTACTTCGATAAACCCAAAAACAAATTCTGATATTAAAATTACTGCTGTGGAACCTGGACCTTTGGTACTTGAAAATTCGGACTGTGTTGTGTTTTGAGGAGGCATAAAGTTTACTTTAAGATCAGAAACTACTGCTGGTGTTTTAGAGAGATCGATAGTAAAAATGTCTATTGGTCGAGTTGTTTCATCATCATTTCCTAATATTTTGATTGGAACTAAGCCCCCATATTGTCTTGCTTTTATATGAAGCGCAATTACAGTGAATATCTTTGAATCAAGCAAATTTGGAAATTCAATTACTATTGCTCCAACTTGAGGAGCATTGGTAATACATTTGTTATCATTACAATATTCCCAATAAATTTCACGATTTATTGGAATTGAGGTTAACTGTTTATTTGTTTCAGAATTAACTGCAATAATTGATATATTATCTTTATTTTTCGTCGCCCTTAAATCAAATTCGCCTAGTTCTGTTGTTTCTTTTGTGTTTTGATCCAGTGAGTGCATAAAAACAACACATTTATAAATTATTTGAATAGTTTTCTGATGCTTTTTTGTGTGCCTTGGAGGAGGAGGTTGTTGTTGCTTTGTTAACTCTACTTTTTTTCGAGCTGCAAAAAAAGAAACAGGTTCGTTATCATCAAAAAGAGTTGACATTTGGCGTTAAGTCAAAAATATTAACAATATATGTGAAAAATATCCCTATAATTAGCTACTTTTTCGAAGTTAAACACCATTCTAAAATCCATGCATCTCGAATTTATTTTCTTTAATCAAAAATAACATTTTATTCTTCTATAAAATTGTAACTTTGATAATTCAGTGAACAAATCAGATTTTTTATCAAATAATTTTGTTAAAAAGTCTTAAATACCAGAAAGCAGCAAAGATTTATTAATTTGTTACAAACATAATGATTGTAATATGGTGTCAGAACCAAGACATTAGATCTAAAGACAAGCTAGTACTTATATCATCTTGGTAAGAAGCCATTCTTTGTTCCTGTTGTTCTTCGAAGTATTTATCATACTCATCAAATGCGTTATATCCAAATGGATCATTATTATTATTATCATTATTAACAATAATATTCTTTGTTTCTTCTTTAGCTATTGTGTCTTTGATCTTTTGCCACCTATTCTTTACATTACAATCACTTCTTCCGACAAAGAATTTTGTGATTTTTGCCCATTTAGCACCATACTTTTTGTATAGCTCTACAAGCTTCAAATCTTCTTCATGCGTCCAAGGAGCATTTACTATACCCGGGCTCAAGAAAGACTTCCATCTTTCTCTGCATTGTCTTGCGTTACGATCAGGCATAAATGAAGCAACAACATCCCACTTATTTACTCCATGAATTCGCACTAACTGAACTAATAAAGAGTCCTCCTCAGGAGTGAAAGACTTACGTGTCTGCTTCTTAGACATCTGTGTAATTTAATGGTTGATAATTGAAAGGTTAAATTGAATATGAATTCAATTTTTATCTTAAAAAGTCGTTTCTGAGTCTTAACCCAATTGATTTGAATGAAATTTTGAATTCGCTCAATTCAAGAATTAACCACGCTAAGATTTTTGATGAAAATAAAAGTTTTTTGATTTTAATTTGGAACTAGGGCCACACAGTTTGATTTTATATAAAAAACAAATACGTGTTAATGAATATTATTAATGTAACATGATATCTAAAAATGTGAATGAAAATTGATCTTTAATTACATATTATACATATATTTTAAAACATTTTTCTCAAAAACACTTATTGCTACACATAAATTTTTTGGTTTAGTATCAATTTAGAGCAAAATAAATCATATTTAATATTTTACTTTCAATTATAAAGCTTAATTTTAAAGCAGTGACATCCCACAATCAACAACCTGCTCAATACCAGTTATGTCTTTAGCCATATCAGATGAAAGAAACATTATTGCATTCACAGCTCCTTGATAAGATGGAGCGTGACCGCAAGGAAGTGATTTCCCAATGTCTTTAATTTCATCAATGCTTGGAAGACATGATGCTATTGAGTTAACACGGATTCCACGCTTTCCAAGGTCAATCGCAGCACATTTCATGAACATTGAAAGTGCGGCTTTAGATGAACAATATGCAGAACAAAGAGGAGCTGGCTTTGTATCATTTGTTGATGTAACAAAAACAATCGAACTGCCTTCATTCATAAATCTAGCTAATAAATTTGTGAGATGAACCATTGACGTAAAATTAATGTTCATTATTTCGTTGAATGTATTTGAGTCAAACTCAGAGATTGCTGTTGATTGTATATTTGAACCATGTGATCCAATAAATATGTCAAGACTCCCCTTTGTTTCTCTTTCCACGAATTCAACAACAGACTGGATATCTTCTTCTTTTCTCATATCTCCGATAATCGACTTTGTGTTTTGACAAAATTTAATGCAATTAGCTTCAGTTTCAGATAATTCATTTTGATTTTTTCCTGTGATAATTAATATCTTTGGATTTGCTTTTGCAAAAGCCAATGCTATTTCTTTTCCAAGAATAGAATCAGCGCCAGTAACAAAAATTGCTTTTTTCTTAAACTCCATTCTGATTTGATAAATCTCATAGAATTTTTTAAACAGAACCAAGCGCCCGTTTATAAAAACGCTGAAATTTCACTTTGCAAATCATTATAAAAAATTCATAATAATTTTATTGATTAATTCTTTTTTGTAGTCTCGCTACTTCACTTGCATCTGTGAATGCGCTTTCTATTATGCTTTGACTTTCGGGGATCATATTTATTAATTTCTTAAACAAAAACACAATTCCGTTATATGTTTGTTGACTCAATTTATATTTTTCGAGTTTATCATCACTTAATGCTAATGTTCTCGCTAATCCTACGATTAACAATGGTATTCCTTCAGCGAATACGTCAGGCATTTGTTCGAACAAACAAATAATTGATGAATAAATACATTCTGATTCATATTTTGAAGGCAAAATCGATAACATTTTTCCTAAAAATTGGAAACGAACGAATTCTTTTCCTTGAATTTTCACCAAAGTAAAAAGAAATGCGACAGCAGCAGCTAAAGTTTGATAATAATAAGGCTGACCTCTATTTTCTGTTTGTAAAATTTCGTCTATTTTACTTATAATATTATTAATAATCTGTGCGATAACTTGTGGATTTATTTCGATGATTTCTTTGAATGCTATAAGTGGAGTTGGTCGATTATTACAATTACAAAATTGTAATGAGTCCAAGACAAGCTTAAGCATAAACTTAAGATATAAACCAGTAATTGATGCTGAATATGATTTAAATAAATTACCAATTACTTCTACTGATTGAAGTACTTCTGTTATACGATTCGCTTTAATAGCATTTTGTACTGCTTTAATGAAACTTGAAATATCGAACATTTGTGGTATCTTTTTAACAATTGCATTTAAACATCTAAATATTGAATTCATAAATGTCGTTTGATAATTTATCGATTCGTTTTCTTCTTCTTCATCTTCAGTCATATCGCATTCAAAACATGGAAGCTTTCGATTAAGTGCTGCTATACAATGATGAGATATAAATGTAATTGCATCTTGATTAAGTTGTGCATTATTTTCGATTAATTTAGATGAACAATCAAACACTGGTTTAACAAAATTAAACATCATTTCATCAAATAAATGAGAAATTTGTTGTAAGTTTTCATTAGGATCAAATGAATATTTTAATATAATTCGTGTAAATGTTTTAACTCCAATTTTTACAATTAAATCTGAATTAGTATCTTCTAAAAGTTTTTTAATTCTTTCAAGAATTTCTTGTGCATTTGTTACAAGAATTTCTGGTTTAACTTTAACTATTTCATTAATTAATGAGATCGCATTAATAACACAATCTTGTTTACGTTCTAACTCGATTTTTTGTGTTTCATCAATTTCATTATCGTCATATCCATATGATACAACGACATCTTGATTATCTTGGATTTGATTCATAGCAAATTGTACAATTTGCGGTAAAATTGATTGAACAATATCTAAATGACAATTACTTATAATTGATGCGAACCCTATTAAAAGACTTGAAATTATTGAAGGATCTTGTGAATTCATTGAACTCATTAATAATTGTAATGTTGGTATTATTATATTAGTTGTTTCATTTGGCGCATAAGAAATTATTTTAGATAATGCTTCAAGTGCTTTACCTTTAAGTATAGGATCAATATTTTCATCAACTTGTGCAGCTTGAACAATTATATTAATAATATTAGGAATATAACTAATTACATCTTCACCAGAACTATCAATTAATGAAGAAATTGCTGCAATTATATCGGGTAAAAGTAGACGATTATTTATATGTAATTGTAAAAACATACAAAGTTGTTCAAATAATGGTTTGGAATATTTACTTGCAAAGTCAATGGATGTAATAGAAATTGTTAATGTTTGAACACCAAAAAATGCAAGTTCTTGATCACCTGAATTTAATGCTGCTATACAAGCATTTGTAATTAGTTCAAAGAAATCAGTCATTCCAAATTGTACTATATTAATCAAATTACCTAATGCAAAAATCGATGCTTCTCGAATAGAATGATGACAACTTGGATCACTATTTTTTAGTAAAAGCATTGTAATTTCCCCTGAATTAGAACTTATTGAATCAGGAGCATATTCAATAAAGCGATCTATAATTAATATTGTGGCAAAGGATTCATTAGGTGAATTAGTGGATAAAATTGGCGATATCAATGAATATAAATGATCGCCATTAAGAAGTTCACAAAGATCATCAATAACATTACATAAAGTTCCTGCTGTTGATGTAACTTGATAACATTCATCAACAAAATTAAGTGAAATAGAATGATATAATGCTTTAAGTAAATCAGGTAAAAAATGCTTTAAAAGAGGTTTAGTTTCTTTCGAGATAAATAAACTTATTGGATCAAAAATAAAATAATGATAACTTGGATCAATTCGTGGGTCAATTGAAATCTGAAGTAAAGCACTCAAAAGTTGATCGTTGGGTACAAAATTTGGAAGTCGATTCCCTTCAATCATACGAGAGACGACTTCTGAAAACTTATCTGTTAAATTAGACATGTTAATAAGAGAGTTATGAAATATAGTCATGATTTGTTGAAAAATATCAGGGAAAGGAGAAGGTGCTGGGCTTGGAATTACTCCTGGAAGACGTGGAAGAATTTGATAAAACAAATTAGCACCAGAAAGAATGTAATCAGGATCGGTGGATGAAAGTGAAGCAATGATGTGTTGAATAATAAGTGGAAGCATTTGATTTAATTGTTCCAATGGTAAGATTGTATTGCTAGGAACCATCACAAACAACACATCCAAAGCAGTTTGATATTGGTTGTTATTATTTGATTTAAACATTTCTTCAAGAAAATTAAATAATTCAAACCATGGAATTTCCCGTGTTTCATCATTAACGGATACATAGATAATTCTGGACATTGCATGAACAATGTTCTTTCTAATAAGTTGGTTTTGTTCTGTTTTAAGAATTTCTAAAATTTTTGATTTTATTTGTTCTGATTGTGGAAGTTGACATATAGATCCCCAATGAATCTTAAAAACTTTTTCAAGACCAATTGCTGCTTGATGTCTTATATTACTATCATTATTTGAAAGAAGATCAAAAATTAGAAAAATTGAATTTGGATTTGAATAAATTTCAAGAATGCTGTTTGTAACAGCTGAATAATCAATTCCTTCTTGTGATGTTTGTAATATTCTATAAAGTTCTTCCAACGAATTCATTGCTTGTGGTCAAGCTCTATCGTAAATGTAAAATATTGAAACGTAACTCGCAAAATCTTCACATTTTTAAAAATAAATGATTTTTATAACCTGTGTTGTTTAATCATAGCTATGTATAACTCTTTAACTATTTTTGGGTAGTCATTTAGATGACTATTAATAAAGTGATATTTCAAATCTGATTGTATTAGTATTGCGATCTTCATTTAATTCATAAGTACACTTTTTTTTGAAAGACATTTCTTGAAAAAATTAAATAAATAAATCCTTGATAATATTTTGTAAGATAAAATAATCTTGAAATGATTATAATAAAGCATTAGATTAATCTATTTTGAAATGGATAAATATACTTAGTAGGGAAGATGAAGTACCATGAAAAAATTTTATGCCCACAAAAAAACAATAAAATTTTTGATACCATTAGAAATAGAATGATTTTTTATCCATTTTCTCGTTTTTGCTAGAAATTGAATATTTGAATGTAAATAATACAAAATTTCTTAAAAGAAATACAAAAGTGTTATTCAATTCTCGATCGTTTCCCCCGTTGAATATTCAGAAAAACGAAAAAAACCGACAGAATGGGTGAGAGGTCATTAATGAACAGCCATCCCAAAGAATTACCAGCTCAATCCAAGCGCTTTATGTCTCTGGGAGGTGACATGCCTCTTCCTCCACAGAAAGTTCACCAAGGATTTACTCCATCAAATTTAAATTCATCTTCTTTTGTTCCAAAAATCGAAAATCCACAGATAAACCATTTCCCCGATATATTTACCACATGTCCAGAATTACGCAAATATCAAATGCCATCATTATTTGTAAAATCAGAAACGAAAGAAAATAATCAAAATCAAAATAAGCCGGAAGAAATCATGCAAAGAGGAGTGGCCCAACCCATTCAAATTTCACAACCAAATCAATTTGTTTTTCAAAGATTTCAAATGATTCCATTCCAATTTTTTTCTGGGTTTCAACCATTTGCCCCTATTATAAAACCGTATGTTTTTATATGTCGAATTTTTTCTTTAATTTTTTAAGGGAAATTTTCGACATTTTTACAATAATAATCTAACACATAGACATGAACTCGGATTTGTACCCAAGAACGAATGGCCACCACAAATATGTACACTCCGCGACCTACAACAGATGTATTTTACGCGACGTAATGGTATTAGTCGACGGTTTGATTTCAAATTATACAATGCGTTATGTATAACAAAGATGTTTCCAGACGCATATCCATGCATTGGAGCAATATGGGTCGGACAAACGATAATAAAAGTTAATTCGCAAAGGTTTGCTGAACTTTTGGGAATACATGCTGTTCAAGGAGGGCTGTTTCATAAGCAAGGAAACTTCTCACGACATGGATTTGTGCAAGTGCATAAGCAGAGTCTCGAATCTCGTGCGCTTAACATTAATTTGTGGGATGTCGATGATTATAATGTTCGATTATTTACAGATCAACAGAATAGATTTTCAAGAGATAAGGAATTTGTTGTGACAGATATTATTGGTGCAAAGGTAGAAGATGATAATGAATGAAACTGACTTTAATTATAGTGTGAATAAATATTTATTCCAAAATTTTGACAACGGTTGTTAACAAAAATCGATTGAAATTTTCTGTGGCGGAAAAGACAATTTAATGAAAAGAAAGAGCGATACATTATAATTTCTGTGACAAAAAATGCCAATGAAAGTTTTGTACAAAAGACGTTCCCATTTTCTTTTCAAGCGAATTTATGAAAAGAAAGTTTCATTATCTCAGAAGTTAAAAGATTTTGTAGTAGGATGTTTTTGCATTTATTCTAAATTAAAGGTGTCGATAAATTTCATTCAGGAACTTCCTCAAAAGTTTACAATCAAACAATTTTTAGTTTGAGTGAAGAAAATTTCTCTAGATCTTATGATTTAATTATCATTCAAATGATATATTATTTCTTTGTTTTTAAAAATAATAACGTTGATTTATTTTTATGTATTTTAAAAGAAAATATGTTATAAAAATAATGCAAAAGTAAATAACACAGATAAATATGTAGTTGCAGGTGGAAATTATTCATTCAACATTTAACAATGCATATGAAGCAGCAATTGAGTTTCATCAAAATGATATATTTAAGTATTTTTATGATAATAAATTAAAAGAAATTAATAATTTAGAAGAATTCGGAAAGCTTTGTATTTTATATCATAATTATGAAATATTTCATTTTTACTTAAAGAAGGAATGAAAATAAATGATGATATTATTAATGAAGCAGCGAGTATTGGAAATATTTTTTTTTGTTGAATATTTTTTGAAAGATCATTCAATTCCCCATGATATTTTGGTATTTTCATCTGGATCAGGATATATTGAACTTGTTGAATACGTATTAAAAAGAAAAATTGATATTAATGTTAAATACATTCATTTGTTTTATTTAAAATTTATTTCAATAATTTGGAATTTTAAAATAAAGGATCAAATACACAACCGCAGACCAAACATCCAAATCCTTTCGTCAAATGAATAGTTGAATCAAATATATTATATATGTAAAAATTTAGGGCAATCGTTTTTTGCTACAGACAAACCTTGTCAATTTTAGTCGCAAAAAAATAATTTAGATACCATTTCGCTGTAATTAAATTTGTTAGATAAAAAATAGATGGAGCAAAACGTCAGATTTTGATGAAAAAATTATGATATCATAAGCGTCTTTCGTTGAGAAGCGAACAAAACCAGATAAATTATTGATTTTTAGAATTTCTTCACATTTTTTGAGTTTCAAATTCTAGTGAATGCAATTAATTAAAAATTTTATAAATATCATATGCTGAAAAAGAAAAAGAATCAAAGATTTATGAATAATAAATAAAACATTATAATCTATTTAAATTCACATATATGATGAAAGAATAACAGCAAAATAATATTGGATGGGAAAAAAGAATGTACATTTTAGCATAAGGATATTTTTAATAAACTGGATGCAGATTTCCAACGATAGAATCAAATGAATGAAAAATCATCGGATTTATATTCAAAAACTGAAGTAATAAACCTCGAAAGTTAAACAACAAATACAAACATATAACTAGAGATTTAAAAACACAAAAACTATTTTAAAATACACATTAAAAAATTAAACAAAATAGACAAAAATACAAAAAATGATTAAGTGAATCACAGATGTTTGAAAGCCTAAATGTGATGAATAAAATGATAAAATATATATTAATAAATTAGGTGTACGAAACCACAAATGAGAGAAACCAAATGATTTAATGAGCTGCACTGAAAGTTGAGATTAAAAACGAGAATATATAACACCCCGGGGAATTCAACATTTGTTGCTTCAATATTTGTTGATGAATGGTCAGAACAATTTTTTTATATCACATTTTCAAAACCCCCGGGGAATTCCCCGCCTTTTTTACACAATTTTTTTGCTACTAAAATTGAAGGGGTTTGTCTGTAGCAAAAAACGATTCCCCAAAAATTTATTTACCGGTTCTTCTAATTTATTTAGCGGTTTTTAGGGATGCCAATCACATGCAAACAAACATAGTAAAATTTCCAGGTTTGAGGTTTCATTCTTGCGAAAAAGTACCAATCGTTCCAGTACCAGGATTTTGGGTTCCAGCCTCTAATGTCCTCCCTCCTCCTGACGCATCTATAGAAAATGCACATATTGTTTCTGATCTTCTAAAACCAAAACTATCAGGTGGTGCTAAAAATCTTAATATAATCATTCCCGTAATGCCAGCTCTTGCTCCTGTGTTCTCTTGTGACTCCAAAAAATCACAAATTCGTGCACCTCTTAAACAAATTGAATCTCCATATTCTCCAATTCATTCAGAAGCTTATCGGAGTGGGAGACGTAGTTGCATTGTAGCCTCTTCCACATCTCAAGGTGAGTGGTCAATTGCTGAAGGTCCAAACGGTGAAAATTATTATCCAGATCCCAATGGAGATATACTCATAAGAGTTAAAGGGTGTGGCATGTGGATCACATCAGATCCAACACCGTTTCCAGGATTTACCACATTAGAAACAACAACAGATCATTTTCCTGATCTCGAAGTACATGAAGTTCGTGGTGTAGCCTTTCCCACCAATGCTTCCTCAGAAATGTATGCCTCACGTTTGATCAGTCAAACATTTGAAAAAATTTCTCTCTTATCAGGAAATTATCCATTAGGCTTCTGGATTTATGACAATCTTCAAAACGATCCAACACCATCTATCAGCAAATGTGCTGCAATATTTTTAACGCATGGCGACCGTCGTCTTGAATCACATCTTCTCACAGGTCTTGAAAAGCTTCTGACGATCAAATTCAATCAAAAAACCGTCGGGAAATCACTGGAGTCCGTTAAGTCTCTATACAATTTCGAACTTCCATCAGATACCAATCGCACATATTCTCGTGTATCCAAGCTTAAGTTTAATGCCATTTCCAACTTTATTTTGAACAAACAACTAGATTTTTCATATGGTGAAATTCCATCACTCACACAAGATAATGTAAAATCTTGTGGATTTGTTCCTAGTGAAGACATATATAATGTTCTAAGTGATGATGTACGTACTTTCGCAAAACTTTTCGGTCGAATTGGTTGGGAAGTTGGACGATGCATTTCACTTGTTCATCGAACTGGCTTTCTATGGGGAACATACGTTGATCACATGCAAAGTGAAGAACATTGCAACGCACATTGCGACAATTTAATTATACTTTCCGAGTCTGATGCGCGAAGACAAAACGGAGGTTACCAACTATTAGCTCCAGTTGATTTCGACATGTCGTTTTCCAAAGAAAGCGCAGTCAACTTTTGGCTCGACGACAAATGCGTTCCTGACCCGACAATGGTAACACACATTTTCCCGAGCGAAGTCGAAAACATGCTCGTCGACTTGGCCGGGCTGACTGCTTCTGTCGGAAACACGTCAAACATCCCGAAAAGAGAACACCCCGAAGGCTCATTGAACGGAATGCTTTGGTTGATGAGGGATTTGATGGTTTGGGAATTCTTGGAAGGTTACAAAGATCCATCGGCAATAAGATATAAGGGAAATGATATTATGTTGGAAGATGCAATGCAATTGATTAAAGAAGCATTGAAATTGACAGAAAACGAAGAATCGTAATAAAGTATTTTAATTAATTTTGAAATGTATTCAAGAGAGAAAGTTCAAAAGAACATTCGCTGAGGTCAAATTATATAAACAAAGGCGCAGTGTGGAAATTGACAAGATATTACTTCCTATAAAAAAGTATATACACTGTTAATTAATATCACTGTATCCTACTGATAATGCTTTTTTGGAGAATCTATTATTTAAAGGAATTTTCAATTTGATGCAATTGTAAAAATTAAAATCATTCATATGTTTAGAGGTAAATATCTTCTGGTATAAGGATCATCATATATTTTTTTCAAGTAGTTGTAATTGTATGAAAGCAAACAGTTTTTCATAGCATTTTATATATTTTTTTGACGTAAAACATTTCGATACAGTGAAATATATTTTTATCTGTAATACATTTTTAAAAATGACTTACATATAGAAGAAGTATCCATAAATTTGCCTTTCCATGCACTAAGTAATATCTCATGGATATAAAGACAAATTTGGTGAACAGTACATTTCGTTATAATAAACAAATGGGAAATTTCGTATATAAATTATTTAGAAGCACTTATAACGGACAATTGCTGAACCTTCTTCATCGTATTCGCTTCTTGATATAAGCATTTGAGGGAATGTCGAAAGCGATGCGAGGGCGCACCCACCGAACCAAACTGCGTACTTTGGCATCATCGATACGACGTTGAACATCATTTTCTGTATGCGAGATCATCCAATTCACTCTCTATGCGCTCTGGTAATCCTTTTAGCTCTGCACTACCTCCCGCGAGAAAAATGTTAGCACAGAGATCATTACGAACATCAGTGCCACATGCCATTATGGACTCGAACAGAGTTTGGTCAATGCCATCTAATTCGAAGCCATTGAAGTGTGGCTTAAAAAGAAGTTCAGGACATCTGAAGCGCTCACTGCCAATTGTGATGACGTTGTCATCTGGAAGTGTGTATGTGATATTGCATTCGGATGTCGTTAAAGCTTTATTCAATTCTTCATCAAAGTCAAGCGCAACATACGCGTACTTTTCTTTAATTTTACGAACAATTTCCTTTTCGGAGGATGTTGTGAAGAGGTAACCACGTTCGTAAAGGATCTTTTGGAGATACATTGTAAGATCACGGCCAGAAAGATAGAGTCGCTTGGTGGCGTGTGGAAAAGAATAACCTTCGTAAATTGGAACTGAATGAGTAACACCATCACCTACATCTAAAACAATGCCAGTAGTACATCTTGATGAGTAAAGGGAAAGAACGGCTTGGGTGCCAACATAAAATGCTGGAACATTGAATGTTTCAAATTGGATTTGGATCATCTTTTCGCGTTTAGCCTTTGGGTTCATTGGGGCTTCTGTAAGAAGAACTGGGTGTTCAGCTGGATCAACACCTAATTCGTTGTAAAAGATGTGATGCCAGATCTTTTCCATATCGTCCCAGTTGGTAACAATACCGTGTTCAATTGGACGTTTAAGGTTGTAGGTACTTGCCTTAGCTAATGCTATATCGCCAAAATATTTAGGGCGTCTAGGACCAATATATCCGACATACTTATATTTCCCAACAACAGAAGGTAAAACTGTGCTTGGCATTTCTTCGCCGACAAAACCTGCTATGCACGTGAGAACCATTATCTATAAATTGTCTGAAGCTCATCTTGATTCATTCATAAGTAAAACAACACTTTTTGCGTAACGATTATTGAAACAATTGCTGTGTGAATGGAACCATATTATTACAAATCTTTAAATGACATTACTGTATTGTACACAATGCAGCGCTTTTTTACAAAGCAAAAATCTCTAAGATTAATTTGTTAACAAATTAATTTAATAATATTTTTAGGTTTCATTAAAGTTTATTAATTTTTGTACAAAGGGTCTTATTATCTTCATTGCTGGTACACATATATTAGTAATAATATTATCACCATAAACTACGTTCATGATGGAATTTCGGTGTTTGAATGTTTATTTGGTCGGAACGAAACTATTTTTATAATGGAACCAAAAAAATATTCTCCCTTCCAGAAACACGCTGAATATGATAAAATCCCTGGACAAGATCCTTTTGAACAAAGAAAAATATTAAAAGAAAGACCAAATATTCCTGATCTCAAATTTGGAAAGATTATTGGTCATGGAAATTTTTCACATGTTTACGAAGGTTTTTATAAAAATGATAAAGCAGCGATCAAAGTTATTGAAAGGGGATCACCAAGATATATAAGTAACGAAATTGAGATTAACGAAGAATTGAGAAACATCCCTCATATCCCAACTCTACTCAATGTATTTTACGAACCACAAACAATTATGGTATTTGAATTTGTCGATACTATTCCAATCAATAATTATTTCGAAACCATCACTCTTCCTCAAATACGTACAATACTTAGGTGCACACTTGAAGCTCTTTCTGAAGCTCACAAGCATGGCATAGTTCATAGAGATGTAAAAATAGGGAACATTTTGGTAAAATCAGATTTTTCTGATGTTTTTTTAATTGATTGGGGATCAGGAGCATTTATAAGCGATTCCCTTACATCAAAGGCAGGCTCTCGTTCTTCTAGATCACCTGAAATGCTTCTTGGATACAGAAATTACAAATCACTTTGTGATATTTGGGCGATTGGAATTCTTATTCTTCACTTCCTTACAAACGGGAGCATCCCGTGGAAGGCTCGATCGAGTCGAGAATCCATTTGTTTGATGTCAAGATTTTATGGAAGGCGTTCAATTGAAGAATTAGCTAATAACCTCAACCTAAAAGCACCAAGCTCGTTGGCTGACTGCCCGTCTGAGCCAGTAGCAAATTTAGAATCTGAATTTAAGACAAAAAATCCGAATTTAAATGATGCCAATTTAATTGATCTTATGAAACAATGTCTTTCTTTGGATCCTAAACGAAGGCCAACTGCAAAGTTAGCATTGTCACATCCATTTTTTGTATAAATTATTTTATCAAAAAACTTAATTTGTATTTTTAACAACAAACGTTCATTAAAGCCAACAAATTAAATGTTAATTATTTAAAAAAATATTAATTTGAAGTGGACTTTGTTTGGCTTTGTTCGCTCGTGGGGCCACCTGTCAGCCTGGTCCAGAATTGAAAAAGTGTTTATTCTTATTTGTGAACATTAAAACATTTTTTCAGAGATAATTCAATGGAGCCTGACAAATTCATTTGTGTGCATAACCGCTCATAAATTTTCTTCAACAAATGAAGACACTCCATAAATCCTCAAAAAAAGAAGATAAATCATCTAATAATAGTCACGTCTTATGCCTTGTTAAGAAGGCAATCAATGACATCTCAAATAAGAAAAAAAATCATGAATCATTTCATGCTCTTCTAAAGGGATTAAAATCATCAGAGCAAAAAGATTTGGTTGCAACAACATTGATTAATACGTTAGATCATTTTGCAGATAATAGCTCGGTTATTTATAGGTGTTTAAAAATTATATATTGTTTACTTGAAATTGCCAACGATGACTTTTTACCGAGGTTTCAGTCGTTCATACCTGAAATAAGTTCATTGGATTTACTTGATTTTGGAAATGTAAAAGTCAAACATCGAAACAAAATACACGTACTAGCTAATTCTATAACAATGTATTTACTGAGAAAAGAACCTTTGATTAAACCAGAGCTAATTAATCTTGAAAACCTTATTACAAATCCAACCATCTCATTCAAAGAATTTCCTATTAATAACGGAATCAACACTCACGATGATGACCCAATAGATTGGGGCGCTCAAAACGATATTGTTACCTCATCATCCAAAGAATTTTTTGAAATTGAAGATTTGCATTTTTCATCTGAATTTATGTTAAAAGCTCATGAACCAAATGAACTTGTGTACCATGACGAACCTATAGATGTTCCTAAAGAAAATGTTAAGGAAAATAATAATTCCGAAATTGTTGATTTAATACAGTTTTCATCTGAGCCAAGCATTGTTTCTAAGCAACCCAACGTTGAGTTTGAAGCAATTAGTATCCAATCGGAACGTTGCGGATCTCAGAATTCGATTGAATTTGAACCTATCTCTCAGCCTTTTCATATTGGCTCCACTCCTCGAAGAGGAACTTACGACCTTTCTATTGGCCGCGTTAAATCAGACGATATGTTCGAACCTTTATCATCAGTAAGATCTACATCCGATATGTTCGAGCCGCTAAGTGGTGTATCACCGAATGAAACATTCGAAGCTGTAGAAAACCCAATTGATTTTGGTTTGACATGTGATTTTGAACCAATTGAAGATGATGATGATTCAGAGGAAGATAAAAAGCAATTAAAGCCAACTTCACTTAGCGAAATCCTACAGTTCTGTGACAAAGGCAAAGAGCTTGTTTCCTTCTTTTAATCACTGTAAATGTTTTTTAATCTTTTCATTTTCTCTTTATTTTCTTTTTTGAACAATTATGTTTTCGTTCTTCATTAAATGCTTACTTGGAAAAATGATTTCCTTGAGTTGTTTTGTTTTGGCCAAATGAAAAGCGAATTAACGGTCATCAGGTTAAACGTCCTTAAGAATATGAGCGGGAACGAACACTCTGCTGAAAAGAATATCAATTCCAAACAAAAAATAAAAATTAACAAAGCAGAGTTAACAGACATAAAACAAACCCTCTCCAAAATTAACACGCAAATTAATGATGATATTCGTTTTTTCAAAATGTTTGGGAATTCCATTTGCAAATATGAAGGAGTTTCTATTGAACCTGTTCAACCACCAAGTATACAATCTAAGCTAAGGGATAAATGGGGAAATTTAACTAAACGATTATTACTTCAACAGATCAAAAAACACAGATCCGCTTTTCTAATACAAAACATATGGCGTCTTACCAAAAATGGGCCACGGATTTCACTACCAGATCTTAACGATATGTTCAATCTCGAACTTTCTGATCTCCAGTCAGCCGATATCTTGTGCATTCACCTCATTGCGGACGAACTTTGTTTGAGGACTTTGCACAAAGTTATTGATCCCAACGCGGGCAAACAACAAAATGTAAAGTAAGTGTTATTTATTGATTTTCTTCTTTGTGTTCTTCTTCAGGCTTTTGCTCTTCATTATTTTCCTCAGCCTTTGGCTCTTCTTCTTTCTTTTCCTCAGACTTTGGTTCTTCCTTCTTTTCCTCAGCCTTTGGCTCTTCTTTCTTTTCTTCAGCCTTTGGTTCTTCCTTCTTTTCGGACTTTTTAGCCTTGAGATCATTGATGTACTTTTCGAGGAAATCGCCGGCAGGAGTCATTGTAAAGACAGCTGGGAGGACAAGGATGAGGACAACAATGATGAGCATCAAAAGGAAGAAGTTGATTAACTTGAAAATGTATCCAAGAATTATTGTGGCAATGATGAGAGCTGATGTGTCAACAACGTTTGGACAAAGGAATGTACGGTAAACAAAGAATGCAAGCCTCCAGCCCCATTTCATTGGTTGAGCAATGTATGAAACAATTTCTTCAAGACTACGAACACGCCTCTTGTTATCATTTGCAAGTTCTGGGAGAGTTTTGAGGTAAAGCTTACGGAGGAGATTCATGCCACCTAAGCAGTAGAAAAGATGGAACGTTGGAACAAGGATTACAGCAGAAACAAGTGATGGGAATGTTGTCTTAGAAAGAAGATAAGCGACAAGGAAATAGAAGAAGAAACCAGCAGCTAATGCAGCATATAAAGGAATGTTATGAAGAAGAAGTGCTGATTCAATTTGCAAAACATCTTGTTCAATTGGTTTCATAACAGAAACAAACTTGCTTTCAACGTCTTTTTCACGGTAGCCAGCTAATGGGTAAAGATTATCTTGAATGAGAGTGTTCTCTATGTTGAGCCTCATATAAAATTGATCCCTTCGGCTTTGAAACTTTTTGTGAAACAAATGGCCATATTAAATAAATATTTCAAAAAGTGTAATTAAATACTTTACCTCGCGTTTAATTTCTGTGTTAATTTGGAGGTTCTTACGGAAAACGGTTATAATTCATCGAATCCCCTCACAACGGTTTCGATATTTTGAGTAGCTTATGATCAAAAGTGGTGTGAATTCCAGCTGCTGTTCACAGGAATTGAAGTTGGTTTTTTGTTTAATTTTAAATGAGTATGTTTATAGTCAAAATAATTTTATTAAAAATTCTTCAAAATATTTAGGTTCATATGGTTGCAGAAGGGATTTCAAATTTTCAAAGAATGAAAATGAAATAATTTTTGATAAAAATCCAATAAAAAAATATTATTTTTAAATTTTAACTGGAATACAACTCTCCCAAAACTTTAATACTTGTTTATGAGTAACTTCATGGCTATAGGAGAAACTCAACGAAAGCAACACCAAATGCACTAAACGGCCTTCATGGAACTGGTGATCCTTGGAATTTTAGATTTAAAATTTTGAAAACGTTCATGAAACTTTTAAATATTTTTACTATAAAACACCATTAAATTTAATATATACGTATTTTCAAAATATCAGTATTTATAATATTTTTACATTTATATATGTTTATTTTCTTACCAAATGGTAAGTTTATTGATTCATCACTATTTTTTATGGTATTTTATTTCGTATTGATAATGAAATTTATATATTGTATCAGCAATTCTATATAAATCTGTTGATGGTGAATCAGAAGGATAATAAAGAGGAATTTCATTACCATTCGATATTACTGATATTTTGAACCCTTGATAATCAGATTATCTTTCTGACCATGCAACTGTAAGAATATTTTTACATGTTCCTGGTTCATAAGTGAATAATATGGAGATATTAAACCTTCATTTCCTGCACAAAATACATACAAACAATTTTCACCTGATGACAAATTATAAACAGCGCTATCAAAGTAATACCGCCATCCTGGATTGTCTATTTTATCTCCCCATGAATTAGAGAAAATTCGTGCATTACCTTTAATTAAAATATCGTCAAGTAAGGGTGGATTAAATAAATAAATGCTGGTAGAATCATAGCCTAAGTACATGAGTTTGGAATCAGGAGCTACACCATTGTAACTACTAATTTTACTATTCGAATTTTGCGCTTTTCCTTATAATGTACCTGCAACGTGCGTTCCATGTTCTTCTTAAATCATATTTTCATACAAATTACTTTCAGTGTTATATACATTTTAATAAAAAACAAATTTTCAAATGATTGGTTAAAATTTCGTTAAACTTACTATCAACATTTGGATAATTGAACATGGCATGGTGATAATCAAGAGGTGTGTCTACAAATGTTATAACTTGACCCGTGCCAGTGATGCCTCTGGATTCTAAATTTCTTTCAATGGTTGGATTCCCAAGTGAATCTATAGAAATGTTTTTTGAGTTTTTTTGCATGAAACCTGATCCAATATTGTTTGCTGCATTTGGAGGCGTATATTTACTGATAAACTCAATTTCATTAAGATAACTTAAATTTTCTGCTGACTCTTCATGTTGAATAGTTTCAATAATTATAAATTCTGCAGATTTAGTTATAATTTTGAAGAGCTTTTCTTCTATGAATTGTATATTATCATTTAATCCATGAGCAATTAATCGCGATGCAGTTTTAATCTGCATAGGATTAATGATCTTATTAGTTGGTTGAACTGAATTTATCAAAGCATTCAATGATTCAAGATAAGCAAATTGAAATGAATCTATGAAAAGCTTATAAACATTCTTGTATAGCATTTTGTTCGGTGTAAGATCAATTCCATGTGCTCTTAGTTGCTTATGATTTGGTACTTCAGGGAAATAAACATATGCAAATGTATTTTGATCAGAATTGATTCTTTTATGTTTTGAAAGTTCGAATAATATTTCCTTTCCCATTGCTGTTGAAAACATTATTTTTTCGCATAAAACATATTCGAGAAACAGAACAATCATTTTGAAACTCAGAAAATCACTTCACATACTGAAAAGCCATACAGTTGTTTGCAAAATTGAATTAAACCGTAAAAATCAAGAGGCTAATTTTGGAACGTAAACTTTTTTGACATTCATCTACTTTTTGACAAATTTACATTATCTGGGTTCTATCACCACAATAAACGTTTTTTAAAAGTCAAAACTGGTAGAAACCTTGTAAAATTGTCAAAAAAACAGATATGATCAAAGTAAGGACAGTGCCAATTGCATTTTCCATTATATATTTATATTTGAAAATATTTCAAATAAACATGTTATGTTAAAAATGCATTTTCAAATATAGAAACCAATTGGTTCTTATTAATAAGAAGATATAAATTTTAATGAACAATCAAAAGGATATCCCTTCAATCTCGATGTAATTTCCCAGAATTGGTAGGTTCATGTATTTGAAGTGGTTTAACATCGAAACATCCTAAACGTCTTTGTAAATAAAAAATACATCGAATAAATAATTATAAAATTTCATAAAAACTCAAACCCCCAAAATTTTATTTAAGCTTTCTTATTTGCTATGTTTACCTTTTTATTGAAAAAATAATTTTACTAAAAATTACAAAATATTTACAATTAAAAAAGGTTTGATTCATAACCCTTAAACAGCATGACAACCTTTGGATATAACATTGTAATTTCCCATATATAAATAAATTTTATCATCAATCAGCAATTTTTTTTAAGAATTATCTCCTTTTCGCTATGGATGAATATAAAGAATGTATTATTTTTTGGTAATTATGTTTATTTTGTTTCATGTGATAAAACATGTGTGTAATATTTTTCTCATGGAAATAATGTTTGTATAAATATTTAAATGTTACGATACATAAAAACTAAATAAAAATAATCACAAAAAACCATTTTTCAAAAGAGAATTTAAAGAAGAAAAAAGAGATGTTTAAAGGAAATAAAACATTCACGCAAGGAAAAAAAGTAACAATAGAAAAAAAAGAAATTCAAGAAAGTACAATAGGATACCAAAAAAAGCCTATTTGGGTTGGACCTAATGACAAAATTTATGATAAATTTTATTCCTATATTCCCTTCATTACAACTCAAAGAAATGCAAGAAATTCTGTAAAGAAAAATATGATATTGTTTCCATCACCTCAAAGTTATGAAAATTTTCAACTTTATTCCACTTCTCTTATAAATTGGTATTATGAATTTAGATATGTTCAATTTTCATCTCTTGTTCTTCCTATTCCAATTTCTGGTGAATACTATTTTCCACAGAAACCAACGATATTAAGTAAAAAAGAAATGCATATATGTTCAAGGTTAAGAAGTAGTAGAACTGATATATTTCCTATTTCTCCAATAAATTATCTTAAATTAATTGATGTTTTATTACGCAATGATACTATAAACCCAGATGAACCACTTCCAGAAAAAGAAAGGAAAACAGAACTTTTTAATAAAGAATTTTTAACATCAAATCCACAATGGCAAGATCAAATGATACTTCATGAACCTTATCCATTTATTTATAAAGATTTCAATGAATACGAAAAAGCATATTTAAATTGGACGAAAATAGTGAATGAATCAATTCGAACAAAAATGATTCCACCAAAAGATTTTCAAAAAATACTTTCATTAGATATTGAACCAAGAATAGAACAAACTAATGTTCCATGCTCTCAAGATCAATCAAAGATAAATTCTTTGAATTTAAGTGAGTGGAAAAATGTAAAAAAACCAAATATGAAAACAATAAAATTATTTGATAAAAATATAAATGATGAATATATTGAACAAAAAATAGATGATGCTTTTGTAAAAGAGATGATATTATATGGATATGAAATAGATTCATTAAAAGAATTTAAGCCATATCACGTAACACATTTTCATGTTACAAATATAAAACATAGCAAAATCCAAATTCCTTCTGGAAAAATTAATAATATGTTCTTCCTTAATTTACTTAAATATGATTATTCACGTAGAAGACTTAATGAACTAATGAATACAAAATTAGAGAATAATGTGAAATTTAATGAAATTCTTTATAATTATTTATTCGATGTATCAATGCTTAAGAAAATTATGTTATTAGGAGACAAAAACATAGATTTCCAAAGAAGAATATCTTTCTTCCTCAGATCTTTTATAAATAATATTAAGAATATAAATTTATTCGAAAAACTTATTAAAGAACTTCAAAAAAATAATGTGCTATATGATTTTGTAAATTGTTTAATGTTTTCTGTTGATCCTAATTTTTATTTATATCAAACTGAAGAAAACATTGAAATTGATAAAGAAATTAATTTCTTTTATATTATGAATGTTTTGATTCAATATGTAATTCGAATGAATAATATAAATATATATAATTATCTTCTTAATTTTCTCCGTAAAACATCAGATGATTTAAAGAAAAAAATACAAAATAGTGAAGTACTTCAATATATTCGGTATAAAAACAAAATTGCTTTGATAATGTTGTTTCTATGTGATTCATCTCAAATTCATAAATCAATTTTGGGTAAAGATTCATTATCTTTTATCAATGAATTATCGAAAGATAAAAAATATTCCAAAATTGTTTCAATAATTTTACATAATCATATTATTTCAACAGTATCTTCAGTTATCATCAATAATTTTAATGACTTAATTCAACAAAAATTATTAGATGATCTTACACAAGATACAACACGTTTTCTTCAATATGTTATTGACTACATAAATTATAAATATACTACGAATCAATTAAAACTTGGTTTTCCCGTTTTATCACGCGGTTTAGAATTAATATCAATTAATATATTAAAAAATTCATATCCTCTTTATAAATCATTATTTATGTTGATTTGTAATCAAGATATTATTACTAATATAAACTTTGATGAAAGTACTTTATCAAAAGCAACTCTTGCAATATGTTCTATTGATACCAAAGATACATTGATATTTTTAGATCATATAAAAGTATATAATTATATGATTAAAAATAATATTTGTTGTAGTGCACTTTCTCAGCATAATCCATTTTTGGAAATCATTGCACAACGTATTAATGATCAAAATTCCAGAATATGTCAACAGTTTTGGGATATTTTTAAAAAATTATTAAATGATATTGAGATTTTTTCAAATATAATGTCTTCACTTAAGGTTCAAAATTGTTTAAAGTCAATTCCATGTAGTGAAAATATATTAGCAATAGAAAATTTATTAATCCTTTATATATCTATATTAAGTGAAAACAATTCTACTAAAAGAAAAATAACCTTAAAAATATTAATTTCATCTTCTGGTTCTCTTGCAATGCTTTACAAATCAAGAGAAGAAATATTTAAATTATATCCAAAATTACAAAAATTGATTATTGAGTTCATGAAACTTGTGTTCAAATCAAAAGGATCTCATAGTTCTGACCTTCAAAACGCTTTTACGAAACATATTAAAGATTCAAAGAATTTAAATCTTTGAAATAAAAACTTAATTTTTTTTATCTCTTTTTATATAAATTTTTCAATTTTTTTTCTTTGTTTTGTTATAAATTACATGTAATTTTTGTTTGATGTTTTCAAATGGATAACCAAAAAAAAAGCTTTGGATAGAAATTTCAGGTCTATAGACAATTTTTTCGGAATCCAATACATTGGATAAAGTGCATTCGTCAAAAGAGCATAGAGGACAGCAGTCAACAAACCCAAACAAGTTGTAATTTGTCACTCCCTGCAATATTTATGATAAAATTGACTTCCACACAACTGGCCATTTTTGTCATTTTTAAAAAGAATTACTCGTTGTTTTTTTGTTGATAGCTTTTTTCTTGTATCCAGCAGCATTTCAGAAGCGTATTATATGTCTAAGCATATCTATATATCCAAAAAAATAACAAATATATTTTCTCCATAAATCAACGAATATTAATGATTTTTTTTCATTTAGATTTGTAATTTATTTGAACACTTTCACAAACATTTATCATCATTGGTATTCTTAAACTATTCCAAGTTTTTAATAAGGTTAATACAAGTTTTATCAGTGTTTCATTTATTTGCATTTTCAATAGAAACAAAGCAACAACAAATATTATACTTTTATAAAACAAATACTTTAAAATTTTTATAACATTTCGCAGAGTTCGTATTTGACTGCTTGTATTCATTATTTAGACAGAAGCTCGTTTTAATACAAAATGGCATTGAAATCAATTTAATATCTTAGAATTTCATAAAGTTGATAATGATTAGACACAAACCTTAATCAGGAATTATTAATCAGAAATGTGATACACAATGATTTAGGAGAATTAAAATATGTAAAAAATTAAATTGCATTAATATATACAAGCAAACTTAATTTAAGAAAACTAACGAAATTTAGATCTAAATATAAACAGTAATCATTAAACAAAAGTAACAACAATCGGAAATTATACATCTTCTCAATGCATAAAATTAGCAACAGTTATCATCGAAGAAAATGTAAAAACAATTGAAACTTTATCGTTTTCTGATGTAATGATTTAGCATTTGTTCATTTTACATGTTATAAGTCACCAACTGACACAAGTTATAATCACCATCAGATTTATGTATCAAAATGTTCATTTGTTGAAAAGTGTTCTCAATATGTCTCGTCAAGACATAAATTTAGTGAATCAAATGCATTTACTGAATCATTACGATTTGGCGTAAAATATATTCAAAACAGTTATTTCCAAAAATATTTTCACAAATATTATTACTCTTTCAATGTTTAAATCATTTTATTCTTATGTTGAAACGAAATTTGTTTATTATTTTTATATCATTCTTGAATATTCATCATATGTTACATATTATTCTGCTTTTTATACAATTCTTCAAAATGAAGATAAAGCAAACGAGAAATTCTTATTATTGTATTTGTTATTATTATAATATTTCACTTCTTATTACCTTTTTAATTCGTTATCTTCAAATTAAACGAAATCGTATTTTAAGTTATCAAGAAAATGCAAACGCAGTCAACAACAATATTAATATTAATACAGAAAATGATATTAATTTCTATCATATTGAATCGGAACTATTTGCTAAATATTTTGAAGAAAACAATTTTATATGAAAATTTAAAGTTTCTATTGGATTTACTATAATACACGTAGGATAAATTAAATTTTTCATAATTTTATAATTTTTATTGTTTGATGTAAATGTGCAAATGTTTCACCTTATAAAATATTTTAAATACCTCAAAAAATAGAAAAAATACAAAAAGTGCCGATAACTCATTCTGCATTGATAATCTGAATTTTAATTCCATATTAAAATTGTAAAGTTAATATTAACCATAGTTGTTCTCAGAAAAATATTTTGGATATAAAAATTATATTTACAAATTGTTAAACTTGTTTACTATAAAATTGATTGGATAAATTGAGTATGCGATAAGATTTCATTATTATAAAACTGAGCGCTGTTGCAGTCTGATTCCTCAGTTTACTTTCGTTTGATGGCTTCTTCCGCATCTTTTTATGTAAAACAAATTTCTTTTCACAACGAACAAAGATTAACAAAAACAGAAAAACATTTTATTACCACATTTCAACATATTAACTATCCTCAAATCCATTGGTCCCATCTTCCTTTATCAAACTATTAAATTCATTGTCCACTTCTTCGTGATTTCCTCCCGTAGTTGATGACGTATTATTATTTACATTTGACAACGATTTTGTTTTCGTTGTTTGTTTCTTATTTCTCTTCAACATAAATATTACGATTCCGACAATTATCAAAACTATCACAATAGCGCCGCATATAATACCAATTAACAATTCATTTGATATCAAATTATCTTTTGGTGTAACATCAGTGACAACTAATGTATAAAATCAGAATAATAACTATAATAAGACGAATAATATATAACAGTGTAATCGTAATAAATGACATTTGTCGATATATAACTATAAGTGGATTCAAATGTTAACAATGAAATTGTATTTATGTATTTACTATAAAATGTAATCGAAAGTGTAATAGATAATGACTGAGTTAAAGTGAACGAATGTGTTAAAGATAAAGTTACATCAGATGAATAAGCAACTGATGCAGTGAACGTGTTCGACTTAGTGAATGTATCACTTTGTGTGAATGTGAATGTGCATGTTGGCGGGAGACATTCGTCAAGTGTTGTTCCCTTAGTAATATTCATATTTCCAAATGTTTCATTTTGATATGTTTCTATTGTCATAACTGTTGTTGTATTTATATTAACAAATGCATCATTTTGGATTTCTGGTGAAATTTCTCCATTAAAATGAATACATTGAAGTGATGTACAATTAGTAAATGCACATGAATTAATATATTGAACATTTTCACCAATAAAAATTCTTTCTAAATTATTACAACTTGCAAAAGCATAATTCATAATAGAAATGACTGAATTCGGAATTGTAAATGTTTTACTTTTCATATTCGGATAACTAATAATTTTTGTAATTTCTTTATTATATAAAACGCCATCGTTTTCATAATTCGAATATCCAATATTTTCTTCTGAAACATTAATAAATTGAAGTTTCGTACATTCTAAAAATGCATTTCCAATTGAAGTAACAGAACTTGGTATATAAATATTCACAAGGTTTGTACATCCTCTGAATGCATCAGCTCCAATATTTCGGACGCCTTCATATAAAGTTATCGTTTCAAGTCCTATACATTTATAAAATGCATTATCACCAATGCTATTACAACGAATTGTAATATTATTTAATGAAATACATTCTGCAAATGCACCACCTCCAATTGAACTCATTAATTTATCTGGAAATTGGACATATTCTAATTGTTTACATGATGCAAATGCTCCACTATTTATATTTCCAACTGTTTCTCCAATTATTACTGTTGTTAATAAAGGCCATTCTCTGAATGCATCACTTTCAAGCTCGCCAACATTAATAATTATAATGCGTTCTGTAACATTCATATAATCATTTGAATAATCAATGAAATCAGATATTGTGAGTGTTTTTGTCTCTTCGTCATATGATTGCTTTGTATTAACAAAAAATATAATCAATAAAATCGGAATAACTTCGTTTTTTTGATGAATGCTTTTCTGATTAAAATAAATTATGGAATAGAAAGTAAAAACAAAAAATATAAATACGAACAAATTTATGTTTGCATTTACCGAAGTAATTAATGCATTAAATATCTTTGGTAGATTTTTAAGAATATTATTGTTGAAATTCATTGAAAAATAACATTTAAGACTTTCATTAAAATGATATCTATTATGTAAGATATGAAAGATTACAGTCATTTTAGGATAAAAATATGAAATTACTAATTTTGGAGGAATGATGTGCCAAAAGCTTATTGCATTGTTATCAAGATAATTGTTGAATGAAACCCATTGTGAAAAATGATTTATGTTGTTTGCTGTTTGAATATTTTGTGAAAATATTTGACTCTTTATGTGTTTAATCTGATCAATGCAATGTTATCAGTATTTGCTTTCGTTATGCACATATAATGTATGCTTTCGTTATGCACATGCAAGTTCGTTGTTTAATTTTCTGTGAGAGAATTAAAATAATATTTATTACGAATAAAAACATTGTTGCTGATATTTACGAAGAGGATGAAAGTGCCAATGTGAATTAATAATACTATTATCGATTGAAAATATCCATCATATTTCATCGATTTGGTATATGCGTTTACAATATTGGGATTGGATTCGGCTTTTCCAAATAACCTCAAATTTTTCATTATTCATGTGTGTAACAACTGTTGTTCAATGTGAAATGTGAGTTTTCATCGAAATTTTTTTGGATGTCAAGACAAGCACACGAAGCATTAGGTGACATGAGAAGATTTCATAAATGAATTGACTTGCTCACAAGTGAGGACTTGACATTTGAATGGAATTTAAGGGAAAACGACGAATACAACCAACTTTTTATGAAAATGTCATTCAACTTTTGTGTGCTCATGTCAAAATCGTATCAAAACCGTTTTCTGACAATACGCTTAAAAAGTTTACAAAAAGCCAATTCAGAACGCAGCGACCGTTATGCACCAAATCACATTAATAATATTACTGTTTATAAATTCCTAAATGTTTTTGGATCATAGATATCCTATATTCATTAAACCCAAATCTTTGAAAGTCCATTATTGACGCGTTCACAATGAACTGTGCCAAGAAGTCCATATCTTGCTTGTCCGTAGCTCTAATTACGTAATCATCAGACGCGAAGAAACCCGCTGCGAACTCGAACATATTTTCGGCGTTAAATTTCATTGGCCATTTTTCACAAGCGAATCTCAAAAACTTTGCGATGAATTTGACATTAATGCAATTTGATGTAGTATTTAATAATTGCAAAATATTATCGAATTCATTTTCTTGTGGTTGTAATTGATATATCATAACTATAGAACACCATAACATTACAGCAGAATCGATCATACCGTTTGGGTAATGAGATTCATTATTAATAACTTCATTTAACGATTCATTAATTACTTGTAAATATTGAACAATTAAATTCGGCTCAACATTTAACAAATAATTTATAGAGTCAAATGAACATGATCTATTATCAGTATACGAAGATTTAATCATTAAAATGTTTTGTGTTAATGCAACTTCAAATAAATTATTTTTATATTCGGGAAATATCGTTAAAAGAAATGAAATTGTTCTAAACGAAGGACCTTTACAATATTTACTTTTGGTATTCGCAATGTTTAATACTAACGCCAATATTGTTTCGACATATTGTTTCCCATCATAACCAATCTCAAGGAAAAATCGCATTATTGACGTCATTAAAGGTGTAACTATATAACGATTGAGTAAATTCTTTTTTTTGGACTCTTTATAAAATTGATTTTCTAACTTAAGTCCAATAACAATTTGTTCAACAATAATATTTCCACATTGAAGTAAAAGTTGTTTGTTGGAATTATATATGATTAATACCATTGTATTCCATATATCTATAAGTTCTTCTGTTGATTCGACTTCATTGATTTGACTTAAAAAGATTTGTATTAATTCAGTCGAATCAATGTTCGCTTTATTAAACCCGGAAATTACTTCGGAAAATGAACGAATTGCATAATTTTTGATTTCTTCATTTGTTATCGATACTTGCAAAAGGTTTTTAATTGCTAAATATTGTTATGCAAATTGATCAATATAATAATTAAAGATCGTTGTTATAGTTAATAATATTTGACCTTTCATTTCAGTATAAATTGCTAAAACTTTCAAATATTCATTGTATTGTTCATTATCATCTAAATCTTTTCCTTCTGAGAAATCTGGTGTTTCTTCATTAAATAATTGGATATAACGACTTAAAAATTGATTAATAAATGGCGATATTGTTATTGTATAATTTTCGATTAATATTTGTAATGACGTCGAACATTTTAATATTAAATTATGATTATTAGGATTTGATAATCCTTTAAATATGATTGTACATAATGATTCTAAATCATTACGTAATAATAATGGATTACTATGTGCAAAGGAACAATATGTTTGGATTGAAACTGCATATGATGATTCACCCATTTTAATCAGTTGTGACAAATATGGTTGAATCGCTTGATAATATTGTGGTTGAATATCAGATATGGTTAAAACGATTTGTGCTATTAATTGACACAATATTTCGATGTGATATGGATCACTTGATGATTTAAATTGTTCATAGATAATTGACAGGGTCTGTTCGATATTTTTCGGTTCTTTTGATGAATTATCATAAAGATTTGTTAATGTTGTTATTGCATTATCAGAGATAGGTATAACTTGTAATAAAAATCCTTCAAATATATCTATGATTTGTGCTGATAATGATTCATCAGTTGATATAAATTTGTCAATTAATTGACATGATTTATCAATTAAGACTTTATTCCCTGATACTAATGATTTACCCAAGTTGTTCAAAAATATCAAAAATATCTAACACTTCTGCTTCAATTGAAACAAATATAGAATCAATAATCATAATAAAAACTAAATATGAAAATGGATCGTTGGAGTTCGTTAACATTTCAATGATTGGCACAAAAAGTGAAATAACCGTTTCTTCATCAAGCTCGTTTGAAACAAGCTCAAAGAAATTGGTTGGCGCTTCATATTCATTAGTTTCAGGTGATTCTCGACATAAAACAAGAGAAAATTCAGTGAAATGTTTGATATAATCTTCAATGTTTCCTGCAAGTAACGAGACATCATATTCAGCATATTCAAAAATTGTAAAGGCAGAAATACGAATCATAGGATCTAATTGATTATTAAGCAAAAGAGGAATAGTGACTTGGAATAAATCAACTAAAAATGTATGAACAAATTCTGGGAAACATTTAATACTTCGACATATCAGACGGAAGAATATAGATATTTCATTTGGGTTTTGATTGACATTAAATAGATATTGGAAACGCTTATGAATTCCTTCTGAAATAAAAGATAATTGATCAAAAAATTGTTTGGCTAAATCTGGAAATCTAAAAAATGTAATCAAAAATTTATATACGTTATTTATTGTATCTGTTGTATCTGCTGACAAAAGTTGAGCTGCAACAGGTAATACTTTAATAAAGAAATCTGGAATTGTAATAAATATTTCTTCATATAATGGAAGTAAAAGAGACGCTAAAAAGAAGCCGGTGCCTATTGTATTTTGGTTTTGGAAAAATGTATTCATTAAATCGAAAAATGGTCGTGGTGATAATTTAATATGACTTTCAATAAGTAGTGCTGCTTGACAAATGTTTTCACGATAATTTGGAGTTTGAATTGTACAAGCAATTTGGAAATATTTTGGTTAAATAAGTGCCAATTTTTCTTTATCTGCTTCAAGAAAGTGGTTCTTAGTCCAAATGTAAATGAAATTTGTAGCATATAATTGTATGCTTTCTTCCTTAATATTTTCAACTATTGATATCAAAGGATAAATTAAATCAAGACTTGATAAAATTTGACTAAACTGTTCAGAAGCATTTTGTGCAAGAGCAGGGTTTGAATTATCTCTCATTTGTGCCCATAACTGTAAAATTTGATTGCATGAGTTCTCCATTAAAATTTGGTGAAGTCAAAAACCGAAAATTGTATTCAATTTATTTGTGGCCGAAGAAACAAAACACTTGAATATCTCTATTTTCATTGCATTTCAGACAGCAATTATTAATAACAACATGTTATTTTAAGCTAATGCACATACATTTGATTACAAAAGAAAATTTGTATATTAAATATCAATTGAAAATTCTATTTTTACTTTTAACTTATGTTCATCACATTTTTTATGTTATTAAAACAAATACACTCACATATTCATATTTGAAAATTGAAAAGAATTTTTGGAATTTCTTTCATACTTTTATGTATTTGTGTTCAAGCGCTGTTGTAATGAGAGTTTACATGTTTTTGAATTGACCCTAAGATTTCATTAAAACCTTTTTCTTTCGCGATGAATGATTTTCTTTTTGTTCATATAAATGAATTATCTCTAAGTTCCCGCCTGCAACTGCATATTTGCCTGTTTTGTTTACATTTTCTCCATTCATAAATATTTAAAACATTTAATTGAAGAAATAAAGCAACTTCATTTACTTGTTCGATTCCAATTCGTTTAATTTTATAAATCACCATCATTAGTATGAATCATTGTCCACACTTCTTCAAAAAAAGTCAAAATTGAATGCCCACGAAAAAGCGCCCTCAAGAAATCCTCCTTTTTTTTTCTTGGCGATCATTCCTCAGGAAAAACTCTATTGATTTACAGGTATGTTTATGGTGAAGTCCCAAGTTTTGTTCCAGAGTTTTTTAATAGCTATAGGGGGTTTATCAAAATCAATAATTCTGTGTATTCATTTACTCCATGGGATACCGATGGTATCGATTATTTCATAGAAAATTATCTGTTTTCTATTTCAAACACAGATATTATTATGCTTTGTTTTTCAATTGTTGACAAGTTATCTTTTGATAATATTCAAACAAAATGGTATCCAGCAATCAAAAAGGCTTCTCAGAAGCCAGAAATTCGGCTAATTGGGACAAAATCAGATTTAAAAAAATCCATATCACCTGCTCAATGCATTCATAAAGATGAAGCAGTAAATTTGGCTAAAGAAATTAATGCGTTTGATTATGTTGAATGTTCATCTTTTTTAAATGATGGTGTAATGCAGGTTTTTGATTTAGCATTTAGAAAGGCTGTACAAAATATAAATAAAAAAAGATAAAATGAATTTAATGTTATATATGTTTAAAAAAGTTATTGATTTGAATAATGATTTTTGTTTTATAATGTTTTTAAAAAACCAAATATTTAGCATGAAAGAAAAAGAAGAATTCAAAATTTCTTTATAATATATATATATATAACATATAAATTTTAAAAAATTAAATATTTCATTTTTATTAAAGAGAAGCTTCTATGATTAATGAATAACATGATGCTTTAGAAAGCATATGAAATCAAATAAGTAAATCATGAAACACTCACACGCATAAAATTTCAACATTTTTACTCATGAGTTTCATGTTCATTAAACAAATTGATTATATCCTTGAAATCATTTCTAGTTGCAATAGTAAGTGCCGTCCAAAATATTTTAAATAATTACCAAATCTTATTTTGAAATATTGAATTATTAAAATAAATATTAAATAAAACGAATAAATATCTTTTACATTAATATCAATTCCTTCTTGTTCAAGAAGTAATTTAACGATTTCTGTGTTATCAAATAAAGATGCTTTCATAATTGCTGTGTCAAATAATTTGAATAATTTCCAAACATTATTTTTGAATTTTATATTATTAAGTTAAATATTAAATAAAATGAATAAATATCTGTTTCGTTAATGTCAATTCCTTCTTGATCAAGAAGTAATTTGACGATTTTTATATGACCTTTACAAGATGCATTCATAAGTGCTGTGTCAAATAATTTGAATAATTTCCAAATATTACTTATAAACTTCAAATTATTAATATAAATATTAGTTTTGGCATTAACATCAATTCCTTCTTGTTCAAGAAGTAATTTAACTATCTCTATATAGCCATCGTAAGATGCATAAATAAGTGCTGTCCTAAATAATTTAAATAATTTCCAAACATAATAATAAAACAAAAAATAAATAAAATAAATTCCAAATAAAACAAACAAAAATTTTTTGCATTAACATCAATTCCTTTATGTTTAACAAGTAATTTAACTACTTCTAATTTGCCTACATAAGATGCCTTTATAAGTGCTGTATTAAATAATTTAAATAATTTCCAAATATTATTTTGAAATATCAAATTATTAAAATAAACATTAAATAAAACAAATAAATATCTTGAGCATTAACATCAATATCTTCTTGTTCAAGAAGTAATTTAACAATTTCTATGAAACCTTTTAAAGATGCAATAATAAGTGCTGTTTTAAATAATTTAAATAATTTCCAAATATTATTTTGAAATATCAAATAAAACAAATAAATATCTTTAGCATTAATATCAATTCCTTTTTTTTCAAGAAGTAATTTAACTATTTTTTGTATGACCAAGTGATGTTGCTTTCAAAAGTTCTTTTTCATATATTGTAAGCAATTTCTAAATATCATTTTGAAATCCAAAATTATCAAAATAAATATACAATTGATAAAATATATTTTTTTAGTGTTGTTATCAATGTCTTTATGTTCAAGAAGTAAATTGAATATTTTTAGATAATTAACATCATACATATTTAGATACATAAATACGGGTTTAAATAATTATAATAATTTCCAAATATTATGTTGAAATATCAAATTATTAAAATAAACATTAAATTATTCAAATGAATATCTTTAGCATTAATATCAATTCCTTCTTGTTCAAGAAGTAATTTAACGATTTCTGTATGACCACGATAACATGCTTTCATTAGTGCTGTATTAAATAATTTATATAATTTCCAAATAATGTTTTGAAATAGAAAATTATCATAATAAATATTAAATAAAGCAAATAAAAATTTTTAGCATTAATATCAATTCCTTCTTGTTCAAGAAGTAATTTAACTATTTCAATGTTACAAAATTGACATGAATACATAAGTGCAGTATAAAATATTTAAAACAATTTCCAAATATTCTTTTAAAATTTGGAATTATTAAAATAAATTTTATCTTTAGCATTAATATCAATTCCTTTTTGCTCAATTAGTAATTTAATTGTTTCATTTTTTTGATGATAACAAGCGCTTAAAAGTGCGGCTTGAAATATTTAAAATAATTTCCAAATATTTTTTTGAAATATCATATTATAATACTAAATTTTATCTTTAGCATTAATATTAATTCCTTCTTGATCAAGAAGTAACTTAACTATTTCTGTACTACCATTTCCAGATGCTCTTATAAGTGATGTTTTAAATATTTTAAATAATTTCCAAATATTCTTTTGAAATATCAAATTATAAAACTAAATTTTATCTTTCGCATTAAAATCAATTCCTTTTTGTTCAAGAAGTAATTTAACTGTGTTTATCTTGTTATTTTCTACTGCAGTGATAAGTGGTGTAATAAATAAATAATATAATTTCCATATATTATTTTTTGATATCAAATTATTAAAACAAATATTAAATAAAACAAATAAAAATTTGCAGCATTAATTTCAATTCCATTTTTTTCAAGGAGTAATTTAACTATTTTAAAGAATCCTCTTGAAGATGCTAATAAAAATGCTGAATTAAATATCATAAAAAACTTCCATCAAATTGTGAAAACAAATATTAAATAAAACAAATATTTATCTTTAGCATTAATATTAATCCCTCTTTGATTAAGAAGTATTTTAACTATTTCTATATGACCTCTTGAAGCTGCAAATATGAGTGGTGTTTCAAATCATTTAAATAATTTCCAAATGTTATTTTGAAATCCAAAATTCTCAAAATTAATTTTAATTAAAACATAAAAACATATTTACAATTAACATTAATACCTCTTACTTTAATTAGGTATTGTATCAAGCCTACATATCCTTTTTGCGATGCACTTAAAAAAAGACTTTCAAATTAATTAAATATATTTTAAATTAATGAAAAAAATATAAAACAAAGTTAATAAATACTCTTTTGACTTAAATCAATATATTTATTATTCACAAGGAAGCTAAAAAGTTCATCATTCCATGAAATAATTGTGATCTTTGGGAAATTTATTGATATTGGATTTATTCCAAGTAAATATTGTGCAAGAAATATGTTACCTGTATTAATTGACTCTATGATAAGAGACTCATCAATCTTCATTCCATTATCCATTAAAAAAGAAAAAGTATTGAAATTATTAAATAAAATACATTTCTTTCCTAATTCTTCTAAATCATTTGTTTGATTTTCTTCTAATTTCTTTTCAAAAAAATATTTCAAGATTTCATTTCGATGGAATTCAATTATTATTTCATAATCATTTTTAAACAATACATGATTTTGTTCACATAAATGAATTATCTCTAAATTTCCTCCTGCGATTGCATATTTACCTGTATCTGTTAATTTAGAATTATTTAATAATAAAAATTTAAAACATTTTACTGATCCAAAAAATGCTGAATAATTAATCAATGAAACATTTTCTTGATTAATAAATGAATATCTTTCATAAAGCGATGGTTTAATAGTTTGGTTAAAATCAAAATCATTTTCTGATGATATTTCTTGAAGCTTTTCAATTTCATCATATCGAATTATCTTTGCAATCTCATTTGGATTAATTCCTTCTTCAACTAATTTCTTATGAAGTTCCCAATCGTTTTGTTGAAGTTTTGTAATGTTTTGAATAAAGGATTTATGAAATGGATCACGTTCGAATTTGTTAATTTTTTCAGGTGAAACAAAATGCGCAAAATATAATGATGTTTTCTTTTTGTAACACTTAGGATTAAGTATTTGTTTTTCAATCATCTTTTCAATAAGATAATTTGATTCTTGACTTTGAATAGAAAAGAGATATTGTGCAAACACATCAAAAACTTTGTAATTTGTTTTGGTGCCAATTTCCGCTTCAAATTTTTGTAAATATTCGAAACATATTTTTAAAGAACCTTGTGAAAGAAAATATGAATATACAATTTTACAAGTAATGAAAATAAATGAGTAATGGAATTCATCAGTAATGTATTTTAATGAAAATTGAACTGATTCATCAATGTTTTGAGGATTTAAATTAAAAATAATATTCTCAAGGTCTTGCAAAATTCGAAGATTTTCATCGTATTTATCTGATATTTGAATTTTTTCGTTTCCTATAAGATTAAAGATGAATTCTTTTATTTTTTCCATTACAATGTTATGGGTAAAACAATGGAATAAAATGAATGCAAAACAATCGTCATATCCCCAGAAAATTTAAATTAAAGTTTGGTCAAACAAACAGTGTCATCGAATAATGTAAATTATTTAAAAAGTGATCGATTCAAATATTTTCAGAATCCGGCTTTTTGGATTAATTTTAATCGTTGAAATATTTTGAAGGCAACTTAATTTCATTGTTTCGAGGAAAAAGAAGAATATAAAATCAATGGTATTTAAAAACGTTAAAATGAAAAAAAATGTATCGCTTCTCTATTCCGATAGGAGAATTTGAGAAAAATTTTATCAGAAACCCCAATAAATGCGACGTCTTGAACGTACTTTCCAGTCATTGGTCTTTTACAGTAACTGTAAGTGATTTTTTGTAACCTCATGAAAAGTGCGATTTTTTATCCGGCGGTTACTCCCGCAAAAAGTCAAAAAGTGATGTTATGTAAACCTCTATCGGCATGACCAAAATTAGGCTCAGAATTTTGTGTACTATAAAATTTTCACTCTGTCAAAAAAACGGCTGAAATCAGAAATTGACCACTCTGGAGTGAGGTGGTATTTCAAAGGGGTTTTTTGGTAAATGTTTCTGTTCCTTTTTGTTGCACATCTTTTTGCTTTGGATCCAACACTTGAGCCTGACTTCAGCAACTCATTTCACTTCCTGAAGACAGGTATTCGCGGCGGAATTGCCGGAGAAGATAGAAATATTGTTCCTGCTTGGAATAAGAATTTTACTGGCAAAGGGATTCACATCACGCTACTTGATGCTGGTTGCCAATACAATCACTCTGATTTAATTGACAATTTTGTTCTAGAAAAAAGCTGGAATGCACTTACAAATGAAACTGATCCTTTCTTCAAATGCAAAGAGCCAACACACGGCACAGCCACAGCAGGTCTTGCAGTTGGTGCAGCTAATGGTGTTGCTAGCATTGGTTCAGCACCAGGTGCTAATTTTCATCTCTTACTATAGACATTGATTGGGAAACATATGGCAACATTGATCTTCCCGTTCTTCTTGATATCTATCATCATACTTATTATGATATTCTTTCGTGTTCGCTCGGTCTTGAAGGACTTTTGCGCGATGGTGTAATTTATTATCATCAATATCGTAGCACAAATTAATGATCCAAACAATGAACTTTGGCAACGTAATGCCGCTGGTTATTTATATCATCCAATATTAGGTTTTGGACGTGTCGATGCTGATTTAGCATTAACAACAGCTCAAAATTGGGTCAATGTATTAGAAGAAGTAGAAATTACATCTCTTAGTTCAATTCAAACTCGAGTTAATCATGCATGTGAAAATTGGACTGAATTTGATATTACCGTGAATGATTCGATCGAATTCATTGAACACATTTATTTGGAATTTGATCTCAACACTTCAGAAGTTCAATTTGTATTCATTTGATTTCTCCTCAAGGAACAGAAAGAACTATCCTTGAACCATGTCCAGTACTTGGTGATCATCATCCTGATGATTTAACATTCCAATTTGGAATTCGAAGTTTCTTTGGTGAATCGACTAAAGGTACATGGAAAATCAAAATTAGATATGAAGCATATATCACAAATGTTCAAATCTCTCATGTTTCATTAATTTTCCATGGGTTAAAAGAAAAGCCTAATTTACCAAGTATAACTGGAAGACAAACAGCTAAAAATGTAGCAATACCTGATAATGGAAAACCAACAAATGAAAATGAATCAATTACAGTAACAAATGCTGTTTGCGGTGAGAAAATGAAAATTGAAGTCAAGACTGAGAGAAAAGCTGCTTTACCTGTTTTAATTGTTGATCCTTCAACTGGTTTAACAACTGATTTTACTTATATACATGATAATAAAGTCATTGAAGTAGATACGCCATGTGTATATAAGGATGGCATCGAACTTTATGTTTCTGCACGGACTATTGGTGAAGAAACAGTAATTTCTACTCCTGTTGTGTTTAGTAATCGGAAAGAAACTTTAGGAATTAATTCTCCTCAAAAATATGAGAAAATTAGATTCAATAATAGCGGAAATCCAATATTAAAGTTAATGTGGGTAAGAAAAGATGAAAAGCCTAAAAATGGTGGTTGTCAACAAATGGCTGCAATCTCTGTAGTTGATTTCGATACTGGTAATGTGATTGCTTCAAAAAGAGTCGTCGATTTAGGGAATACAGAAATCGAATTACAAAAGGAATCACATCCAAGATGCGTTGTTTCAATTGCTCCTGTAAAAGAATCTAATGTGGATCCTTGCGCAGTTTTGGTCCAGAAGTTTAGTTTGTTGAATGAAAATGATGATGATAACGTAGGTAATTTCGATTTATGGTATCCAAATGATACAAAATGTTTCAACAATAACGACCAAACTGATGATAATAAAAATAATAAGACTGGTCTAATAGTAGGTGTAACAATCACATGCGTCGTCGTAGTTGCTCTCATCGCCGTTGGTGTGGTGTGTTATTTGAAGAAACGCAAGGAGAAACTTACAGGTTCGACTTTAAAAGAGGACTTTCACATATAACTGTTGATGGTTCAAATACACTCTGGTATGTATATGACACACAAAAAATGGAGTAAATAACAGAAAAAAGCTTTTGAAGCAAAACAAGTATTTCACTAAAAAGTACATGTCACCACATCTTCTTGATTTTAAAATATTTCACATTGCATACTATTTAGATAGAACTATTTTGATTTTATGCTGAAGACAGCCGATAGAGAATTCAAAGCAGTAAACCATATAATTATTATGTAAATCAACTATCGTCAATAGAATTTTCTATCGGCTGTTCACAGATTTATTATAATATTGTTTTTATTTCACTATGGAAAAATTCTTTATTAAATAAAAGATATAGCCCGGAGTGTTATTACTAATTAAAATATCCATTCGCTATCATTTAAATATATATAATAATAATATATAAACAGATTTACTTCCGCCAATTTTTGAACAATTTCGGACAGCATGCATAACAAGGACAAAAGTTCCCATAGTTGAAAGTTCCTCTCACGAGTTCTGCCTGCGTCAAATCTTCCACATCTTCCAATATTTCCAATGCGTTCCATTTAGTTTCATAAATGCTTTTCTGGTTTCCGACATCAGTTCCAACATCTTCCATCCAACGGAAGTGCGCTACAAATAGATAACGCATGAAACTATGATATTCTTCAACATGAAAAACAATGTTATCCCAAATCAAAAGAAGATTTTCAGGACAATGAACTTCAGTAAAGAAACTCGTCTCCCATTCAATGGCAATGTTTATTAGGTCAACACCTTTGCGAAGTGCTTCTTTTTCGATGTTAGGTGAATAATTATGAATCATTTGCTTGAGCTTATTATAATGATCATCAGTAAGCGAAAGATGATCAGCTTGCTCAGAAAAGCGGATGATGGAAATGATTGAACTAAAAAGATGGTAGCCAAGTGATTCGGCAAAAAAGTTGGATAATCCCGAATCAATGGAAAATGAAAGTGAAAGTAAATATGTAATATAGCAAATGGGAATATGTAAAACAGAAAACTTGTAGCCACTGTTCTCTTTCATATAAACAGAATATATTCTACGAACTCGTAATAAAGAATCTTGAATATAATAAGAGTCAATATTAAGAACACAGGCAAATGATTGAAACCAAAGAAGCTTGCTTTCTGTAGCTTGAATTATTTGAGATGATATATTAGGATTATTCCAACAATCTTCAAAATATCTTTTAGAGGCTTTTTCATAGAATTCTCCAAACTCTAAGAGAGTTGGGATCCATTTTTTTCTCTGGGGAGACATTTTTTTGAGCCCAATTAAGTAACAAATAAATCGAATATGATTTGGCTTATTGAGTTCTACCTTATTTAAAAATCGAAGAACATCAACCATATTGAATATTTCGCCGCTACTTCGACACAGTGCATCAGATATTTCTTGTTCTGTTGGAAACTTTTCGCACATTTTGTAGTGGTTCTTACGTAAGAAATACGATCAATTTTTTGCAAAAATCAAATAAAAAAGTTCATTTTCTAGTCACATTTAAAGATATTTACTATTAGTACGCACACCACAACATATTAAGCAAGTAATAAATGTATTATAACCAGATTTTACTAATCTGTTGTTTAAATTTATAAATTGCTTCAATCTAATTTTTCTTAAAAAATGCCTTTATTCACTTTACTTTTAATCAAGCTTTAGAAATTCTCTAATATAAGTTTGCATGGAATCATTATTAATATGATTATTAAAAAAAACTTTATTTAATCAAAACCATTTTCCATCTTCTTTGGATAAACAAACCGTGAACGCCATTTGAATTTGCCACCTCTTATGGCCTGGAACTGCGACGTTGGATTCTCAAACTCAATGAGAATTTTGCCTTTTGTTTTGGCCACTCTTGTGATTTTTCCGTATTTTTCGAACTCAGGGATAATGTCTGTTTGTTCTTCCTCATATGGAAGATTAGAAACCAGAACAGTTCTCGATTTGATGAGTTGAGTTGGATTGTCGATAATCTGTGGTGAGTGTTTCTCTGGTTCTTTTTTATCTTTCTGTTCATCAGGTTTTTTCTCAGGAGCTTTTGGCTTTTCTTCTGTTTCTTTTTTAATTTCTTCTGGTGGGGGTTTAGGAAGGGGATCCATTGGTGTTACATTAATAGAATGGTAAACTATTGTGTAAGGTTTTGTATTAGGATAGTAAATTATCATTTCGTTTATTTGATAATATTCTTCATCATTAACTTTTACATAACCAGAACAATGAGCAGAAATCGTGTCCCCAACTTTTTGTCCATCTGATCTAAATATTTTGTGTTCACCAGATATTAGAAGATTTTGGTAATTTTCTTTTGTAGTTTTTTGTTGTTCTGGAGTAGAAACCACAAGCTTTGCACCTTGGACATAATATTGGTTTATTGCAGAAGCATCAGTTGCAAAAGTTGTGTAAAATTGGTTCATGAAGCGGAGAGTAGCTTCATCATAGTTCATGTGGATTGAATGGATTATTATCGTACAATTGGGAATGGGTCCGACCAGATATAAATCCATTTTTCGAACAAAGATATCTTAAAATCAAAAAATAATTTATAAACATTATAAATAGCATAATGCGTAATATCATTTTGATTTCACAAATATTAATTATTCTTGTTAAAATTTAAAACATATTGAATAAAGTTTGAGTTATATTCAAAAGATAATACTCCAATAGATAATATTATTTGGAGTATGTTCGTAGTATTTTAACAATTTTCTTCCAAATATGTTAAAATTTCATAATTACCCTCATTAATACATACTAAAGCATTGATTTTTTCATCAGCATTTGATATACATCCATTTTCATAAATATATTTAAAGATATCGTTTCGATGGAATTTAATTGTTGTATCACGTTTTGATGTTGGGAATATTATTAAAAAAATATCTGATTGTCATCCAAAAGAACATTCATATGAGTGTGGTTTTACTTTTTATTCAGCTTAATGATCAGTTCGATAATTGTTCGAAAATGGATCGAAAAGTTATCTGTTGTTTTTTTAGACGTTGATATTAACGGTCAACAATTTGAATTAACGGTCTTGACGTTTGTCTTTCTGAAGAAGAATATTAATGTGATATGGATGAAATCAATGACTTTGCTAAGAAAATCGGAGCCAAATTTTATATCGAAACATCAGCAAAGACAGGTGAGAACATTGTCGAGATGTTCCGTTAAGTTGTTGAACTTGATGGATTAAGTTATGAACCCGAAACGACTGAATTTGTCGAAGCAAATGATGAGCAAAATGACCAAGGTGAGAAAAAGCAACGCTGCTGAGTAAAAGAAAAAAGTAAACATTATAAACTGAGCAAATTCTATTGTAATTTGTTCAGAATTTTCTCATTTATTAATACAAATTCCTTGTTAGAAATAGATCTATACATCAAATATCACATCGATCAAATCACAAATTCTAACAAATTTTCTGTGATGACCTGTTTTTTTATCAGCCTGAGCGTTGCTTTTTGTATCAATTCTAGGTGATTCTGGATCATATGAATGCTGAACCAGATTCCATTAATTGTAAACGGTATTTATTGAACTATATGGAGAAGTATAGATTATCATATTACCAGATGATTGTTATGAAGAAATCTTTTGGAAATCGCGTTGGAACTATTCTTTCCATGAAAAAAATAAGTTGAGCTCAAGACACTTTATAACTGTATCGGTTCCAATGCCTATCGTATGACATTTTTTTTTGTACTGACAATTGTATTTTCTCACAAATATTATGAACAGGGTTGTACATTATTTAATTGATGGAACTTTCGAAATCATTAGAATCAATTGTCTTTAATCTTAACGAAAAAAATTTCGATCAATCGGTTCAAGCAACAATTAATTTATTTGTGGATAGGCTGCCATATACATTTAACTATCTTGTTTCTAGACTTATCTATTCAGCTTTTGTTTCTCAATCAAATAATGAAAATATATATATTAAATATTTATTAACTTTAAAAGAAAAAGAAGATGAAAAAGATAAAAACATAGGTGAACCTGAAGCCAATCTTGTTAAAATCTTTTATGAATATTTACTGAGAATAGAAAAGCAAGAATCATATTTCCTTCTTGAAAAGATGATAGAAGAAAAAATAATTGAACCATCTTCAGTAAAGAACATGAACACATTTTATTTTTCTCAATAAATGAACACATAATGAATTTGACTTTAATCAAATAATTGAGCCATCACTTTATGAAAGATGTTCATTTGTTAATACTGAAAATGTTTCATTAATTGATTATGCAGCATTTTTTTGTTCGATTAAATGTTTTAAATATTTGTTATTAAATAATTCGGATATCATAAATACATCTAAATATGCAATTGCAGGTGGAAACTTAGAAATTATTCATTTATGTGAACAAAATAATTCATCATTTGAAAACGCATATGAAACAGCAATAGAATTTCATCAAAATGTAATTTTTCATTATCTTTATGAAAATAAAATTGGAAAATTTTCATCTTCAAACTCTTCTTTTACAAAATCGAATTCTGATTTCGAAAATCAAGATAATTATAATTTAAATGAAGAAAATTTAATATGTCTTGGGAAAAAATGTATAAAATTTAATAATTATGAAATCTTCATGTTTTTAGAAAAAGAAGGAATGAAAATACATAATGAAATTATAGAAGAAATAGCATCAAAAGGAAATACATTTATAATAGAAAGTGATGTAGAAAGTCAACAAATTCCAAAAACAATTTTATTATATTCAGTTAAATCAGGAAATATAGAAATAGTAAAATTACTTTTAGATAAAGGAATTGATGTTAATGCAAAAACTATTCATTTGAATAATTTAGAATATGTTTTAATAATTTGGAATATGTTTTAATAATTTTGGATATGTTTTAATAATTTGAAACAGCACTTGAATTTGCTAACCGGTGGGTTTTCAGAGAAATAAAACAATTCCTTAGTGAAAAAGGTGCCATTTAATTTAGACTTTGGAAAGTGTTCTACTAATTTTTTGATAAGTTGCAGAATTGTATCACTTAACAGAACTGGTGACTAGTGGTTTATCTTTTTTAGATTTTAGCAAAATTAAAATATCTCTTAATTGAGAGATGAAGCTCCAAAATAGGCGTATATTTAAATGATTTTTATATGAAAAATCTATATTTTCCCTGTATCCAGTGAGTTAAGAATCAATAATTATTCTGAGAAGACAATTTTTTAAACATGCAATGTACCTTCCAATAGTAATAATATACAAGTATCCCCGAAGTACAATAGTACTTGAATTAATTTTTAAATATTTCAAAATGATCCAAAATAAAAAATAATAAATAATTTCCATATGAAATTTTATATAAAAGCTATTCACAAAAAATTTTGGATAATCATGATATTATAATTTCAAAAATAGTTTATACAACTTATTTTATAATTCTTCAATTTTAAATTTCTAAATTAAATGATTTTTGAATAATACGAATTTACAAAATATAACAAAATGCAAAATATTATTCAGAATAACATAAAAATTAAAATAGATATAAGAGCAAAACTCATTATTTATAAAAGTTAATTTAATTTTCGCCTTCGGCATACAAAAACTTTTTGTATGTTTAAAAACTTTTTACAAAATTATTGAGAAAATAATTTGATCTAATTTTAATATTAATCAATGATATTATTTACATGTCTTTTTTTTTATTGACTTCGAGAAAACGATAATTAAGAAAATATTATATTTAATTTAAAAAACATTAATATTTCAATTACAGATTACGCACAAAATCAAAAATAATGAAAACAAAATCATAGAAATGATTGAAGTTAATATCTAAAAAATAACTTAGATCAATATCCTATAAGAAAGAAGAAAAGGCTCTAATTTATAAATAATCAATTTTACTAATTTTTTTTTCTCTCTTTAAATTCTGAATATAATATTTCGATATAAAATTATATAGTTATTTTCATACCGTAACTAATACACAGAACCCCCATTGCTGAGTTCGAACCAAATTTGCATTGCTGGATTCAAATCCACATCGATATAATGCATAATGAGTATAAAAAAGTTATGTGTAATAAAGAGTAATAAAAAAGGCTTCAAAAGAAGACATTTATAGAACAAATGAAGGAGAAAAAGACCTTCAGCCAATAAATGTGTTACAAGTTGATTTTGCGGAAAATCAATAATTAAATGAATAAATGTACTTATAAAATTCTATAGTATTTTAACACAAGTTGCTTCCGAGACTACAAAAGTGTGGCAATCACAACTATATATAAATTGGTTTTCAAAAAATTATATTAATTATCAAGATATACAAAATTAGGTTACAATAAATTCTTTTAAACAAATTTGCTTAGACAGTGTGAATATAAAATATTATGTTTGTGATCCTATTAAATGGATTTTTCGATCAAGATAAACAGATGCCTCTCATGCAAAAGATCAGAAATTTATATCAAAAGTGTGATCGGTATATTATTTTGGTCAAAATATTATGAATAAGCATTGGTCAAAAAAAATGCCACTAAAAAATGCCACGAAATATTTTGACAAAAATAATATACCGATCACACTTTTGATATAAATTTCTGATCTTTTTCTTGCAATAAAATTTTATAAAATTGGAAAAATTGTAGAAATTTTATTGATTCCACCTCACGAGAAAATCTACTTTTTCTTTTCCGAATACTGGCTTTAAATTATCGTTATAACAAAGGTAGTGATTTCCACATAAAATTGAGATTGCACCAATTTTTGCGTTAACCATTTGAATATTAAGTTTTGATCCTTCAGTTAGTTTCCTGCTTGCGGTAGTATCAGAAACCGAATTTGTAGAGTCTTCTTCCTCTGCTAAGAACAAGTTTTTTTTATCGTTTGCTTTAATTGTCCAGATATCCTCATCACTGATTTTTTTTATTTGAAGAGAGCATCCTGGATCAGAGTAATCGTCAACAAACTTCCAACTTTGCTTTTTCAGGCAAAGATATTTCGAAATTGGGATACAGAAAAGAACAAGATTATCACCTACAAGTGGTGCAGGTACGTCAATACAAACAGCAAAACCTGAGACTGATATCTTGAATCTGTTTCCTGTTCCTCCATATTCTGCATGTGTGAATCCATTATTATCAAAGAAAACAATTGTTGGCTTTGCATTCACATTTTGAAGCTTTGCAGTTATTGGTCGGTAAAGGGTTAAGGAGTCGTTTTCTTTTTGCAGCTTTTTTTGTCTTTGGCAAAAAATAGTTGAATGATTCAATACTATATTATCTATAACAGTCACTTCTGCCATTGTAGTCATGAACTGACCAAGAGGAAAGAGAATTTGGATTTGTATTTCACTGTTCTCTTTTGTAATGTCGAAAAAATTAATATCACCTTCATAGTAAATATCGAAATGAACAATATTTCTGTTAAACATTAAGCAGCAATAAGAATTTATAGTCTTAGTTTCAGCTGACATTTTGATTGGAACGTTAATTCCGAATGGCGTGTTTTGTTGTACATGATCTGAAAGGATGTTAGCAAGTTGTGTGACATTACTTTGTGTTTCTTTTTGTTCTCTTCTTAGTTCAGTAATTTCATTTAGAAGGAAACCAATAATTTGTGGACAATTGTTAACTGTGATTGGTGAATGCTTATTACTATTTTTCGGTAATTGATAAAATGCTTTCTTGTGTTCTTTCTTCCATTCGTCAAGAGAAGGATATGTTTGGTTGCACCCTGTGCAGTAACAAGGAAACTGCTCCATAAGTATGTGATGGTCTGTCAAAACATTTATTCAAATTTTGAATTGGGGTTGCAACTCTTCACAAAGAAATGTGTTCCTTCTTGTCCGCAACTGAGGCCATTAAAGACATTTCGAAAACCGTGATAGAAGTCGGCAAAGGAGGTGTTGAAATTGCAAACCAAATTGCCGATGCTAAGAAGCACTTTGCTGATGTTAACCATGATATTCAAGTGAATAACATTCAGTTTATGAAAGAATGCGTATCACCTGTTAGCGATTCAACACGCCAAAAAATTCAAGAAGAATACGATAAATTATGGCTAGAATATTGCAAAGACAATTCGTTTTTTGGTAAATTTAAAAAGAAATCTAGGCGTGCTAAACTGAACGAAATGGGTGCGTTCCTTAAAGCCACAACAACTAATGCTCTTAATAATTATTCTTATGTTTCACAAATGCAAGAAAAAGTGAATGACTTAACTGAACAAATCAAGAAGTCAACAGAAGAATCTCAAGTTCTTATCTCGTCATTTCAACAAAAGATCCAATCTGATGATAAACTTGAGAAATCCATTGATAGCATTGATATAGAATTGAAGAACTTATCCAAAGAGCATATTGAAAAAATAAATAAGAACAAGAAAAGAATTGTCAAGCTCAACAATGGTTTTAATATTATAACCAATTCTGTTAACCAACAAGGAGCCTTACTTCAAAAGACAAACGAAGAAGTTCGCTTTATCCAGGAGCATGTTAAACGCATCAACAATTGTCTTTCCACTCATGATGAACAAATTCAAGAATTAAATTCTGCCACAACTAAACTTGGAGAGACACAAGAAGAATTTAACAAGCGCCTTAACTCTGTTGCTTCTTATGTTTTAGAAGAACATGAATATGCGTCGACTAATTTTGACAAAATCCGAGAACATTTGCGTAGTGTTGATAAAAGTTTCACAAAAGTTTCAGTCGAACTTAACAGTCACGAAGAGAAGATCTTAATGCTTGATGCATCCAATCGCGAACAAAAGAAACTTTTATTTGTACATGGTCAAATGTTAGCTGAACAACAAATGGCGATTAACCAAAACATCAATGATATCAAAAATTTGTATCTTGAAGCCGAAGATTTACGCGATGGATATACAGAACAAGCGGAAAAGCTTGAAAAGATTCAAAAGCAAATCAATCAATCGAATAAATCGATAGATGAAATGCAAGAACACATTCAATCACACACAAAAATACTCAATGAAGCTATGGATGTGTTGGGAACGCACGTGGAAATACTTTCAGCGCACACACGTCAAATAGCGGAAATCGAAGATATCATTGTAAGTCATAATAACTCTTTCCAAGATGTATATAATATGCTGTATAGACACGATGAGCAAATTAAGAACTTGAACATTCGCGTGGATAAATTGGAAAGTATGGTTATGCTTCAGCATGCAATGATCCATAAAATAGTTGACGAAGTTACCAACTTGAACAATCGTCTGAATGAAGTCGAAAAGAAGGTGGATAACATTAACAGGTACTTGCACCAAATGGACTACAAAGAGAAAGTAAAGTCAATTACAAAACTCATCAACAAAGAACCTGACGATAGTCCAAAATTGGCCGATTTCGCTGAGTTCATTTTGCAGATTAGAAGTAGCGATATGGAATATGATATCGATGATATTGTAGCTGGCGCGAAATACATTTTCGAATCTAAATAAACAAAAATGGCTGAACTTGTGACTCTGTTATTGACCAAATCATCAGCACAATTAATGGATATGTTGTTCTTTGTTTTTGGAAATATTTTTGGAATAAGATTGATGAGATGTATCACAGACACTGTTACTACGATGGATGGTTTGGAATAAGATTGATGAGATGTATTACAGACACTGTTACTACGACGGATGGTCTGGAATAAGATTGATGAGATGTATCACAGACACTGTTACTACGATGGATGGTTCACAAGGTTTTCCCGTACGACATGGCCAACCAAATCTTGAGTTTGGAAAAAATTTCAATAAGAGTAAAACTTCATTATGAAATATTTCAGATTCCACCCAAGATAGAAGTTGAAGGAATCGGAGTAACTGACTGTGGAATTGATTCTGGATTCATCGGATTAAAACAAATTCCAGACAGCAGCCAGCTGAAACCAAAAATGTGGTGGATAATAAGTAAAGCAAAAAACAAAAAGAAGACATGAAGTTAGAGACGTTCCAAAAATACTGCAATCAATGCAATATTTATTTGTATATTCTTTTCTAAATAATATTTGTAATATGTGTGTTAGAGGGTGCTTGTATATGATAGACAATTTGTAAATATGATATGTAAATATTCTTCTTATAGGATAATTATCAGCATTATTTACGTGTATAAAATATCAATGTAACATCGATTGGGAATCACATAGTAATATTATATATAAAATAATCAAGAAAATAGGTAAGAAAAGCTTGTTTGGCAAGTTTTTTTGCAGGATAAAAAATATATCAAATACTTGTTATAAACATAATCATAACTGTGATGTTTTATTTATTACTTTTATCGGGAAATCCCGAATTGGAACTATATTGGACAGCACTTATGTATGCATCTAATAATGGTCATAGAGAAATAGTTCAATTACTTCTTGAACAAAAAAAAATTGATGTTAATGCTAAAAATATTTATTTGTTTTATTTGAAATTTATTTTAATATTTTAATGTTTAAAAATAATATTTGGAAATTTTTTAAATATTTTCAAACAGCACTTATGATTGCATCTGAAAATGGTAATCTAGAAATAGTTAAATTCCTTCTTGAGCAAGAAGGAATTGACATCAATGGTAAAGATATTTATTTGTTTTATTTAATATTTATTTTAATAATTTGATATTTCAATATAATATTTGAAAATTATTAAAAATATTTAATACAGCATATTCACGAGCAAAAAGTAAACATCATGAAAAAATCATCAAATTACTTGGTCAATAAAAAAATGAATAAAATTAATTTTTCCTGAGTAAAAAATGCTTTCACACTTCTATTAATATAGTCACCTTTATTAATCCCTATCCGACAGAAAACTCCCTATAGACCCTTATTTCTTGGTAAAATAGGTAAGTTCTGAATATTTGAAAGAATCCAAACAAACATGTATATATGTTTATGCGCCATGTAGAATGTTTAATTGTACTAATTTTGACTTTATGATTCAAGACAAATGGAAGAAGAGTCACTCATGAATTCCAATTCATTGATGGCTTTAAAACGTATTTATTTGGCCCAAAGAAATTCTTATTCCAAAGTAAACTTAAAGCAAATGTTTTTTCATGATGAAACGATTCCTTTAACTAATTCATTTAATGGATTAATAGTTGGATCTAAACAACAATTATTTTTACCGCCGAACATTTATATTCCATTACAATATAAAGTAACTAAAACACGATTCCCATTTCAATATTCATACATTATACCCATTTTTCCTGTTTTATATTCATAATAACTTACACATTGATATTATACTTAAAACAGACTCGAACCATGAAACCAGAATTTAAAAAGAAGAAATGATAAAAAGAGTAGCATTATTGATTACAAAAAAAATAAACATTATCAAAATTTCATCGAATTAAATTCAAAAATAAATGAAATATTATATACAGGTGGGAGGATGGGGCTTTGAGGGAAAATTGGTAAAATAAGAAGCAACAACAAAAACAAAATAAGAAACAAAATGTTAACCCATTAATGTGTAGGAGAAAAAATAAGAAACAACAACAACAACAAAATGTTTACCCATTAATGTATGGCAAAATAAAAACCATAGTTTTCATTGAAATCACGAAATCATTCCATATTTAATATATTTGCCAAACTAGTACAAATGATATCGCAACATAAACTTTGGAAGTTTTCATTGTGTTTGACATAAAAGACATTAAATCATTTCAAAGTCTTAATCAATATGTCAAAGACTTCACTGAGCGGGAAACACCTGGTAACCATATATCGTGTAGAATTCTTATATTGTCATATGGTATGCTTTACTTTCAACAATTTAAATTAATATCAATTCCTTCATGTTGCAGAATAATTTCAATTATAATTAATTAATTTATAATATCTAGATTAAATTGTTTTTGGTTATCATTATTATTTACCTTTATTTCTCTTCATTATATTTGCATTGCATATCAGATCTCTATAAATCATTTCATTACCTTATACAAAATTATTTTAAGCCATGAAAATATATAACAATTTAAACATTTTTTGTTTTCATTTATATAAAAATCAAATAAAACTTTAAACACATTTTTATTAACAATTTTAAATACTTTTCTTCATCATCGACTTGACTATTTGTTTATTTATCATTGAAAGGTTATTACCGAATTCATTCAAACCAATTTCACCGAACATATTTCCCAACTCAGCAATTACGCTCAATGCGGCATATTTTGAAGTAATTTCGTTTATACCAATTTCCAATTTTTTCTTAATAATTTCTTTTTTTCCCCAAATTTCGTTTTTATTTTCCATTAATTTCAAAACGATAATTAAAGTTTTGAAATAAGCATTTGACATAATTGAAGAAGATAATAACACATTAAAATCAATTAAATTATTTTCCGCTCTTTTTTTTAATGCATTTTCAGCAGCGCTTACAATGATCAAATCATTATTCACCGAATAATTTAATAAACGATGAATAACTTCTTCCGAATTTTTAATGTTAATCGATTCTCGAAGAATTGTTATCGTCAAAAGTACAAATGAATCTTTTGCAAGATCCAAAGTTTCAAAGTTAATTTCATTTCCATTTTTAACATTTTCGAGTTCATTTAATAATTTTTCGTTTAATATATTAATTTCTGTTCCATAATATAAGTTATAAAGTTGTGGAATTTCTTTTTGAATATTCCATAAAATTGTTTCTCTTTCATTAAATTGTAATGATGATATTAATGATTCGCATTTCTTTTCATCCGTTTCAAATAATATCTTTAATAAAATATGAATTTGAGTTTTAAAGCGTTCATAAAAGTTATTCGTTATCGCATTAAAAATTGAACTACTTAATAATATTAAATTCGTCGGATTCCGTTCTGAGACTGTTAAACAAAACCCAATGCAATATGAAAGATGTGAATTACGTAATAAAATCGCAATTTGTAATTGGCCATATGTTTCGGATATCTTTGTTAAGATACAATTTCCATAATAATTATCTTCGGGAAGATCAAAAAGAATTTGATTAAGAAATGGAAAAAATTCTTTCCGATATTTGTCACATAAAATAGTACAGAGTTGTGATGATAATTCTATAGCGTTTTCATCATTCATACTAACAATTAATATATCAATGATGTTTTGCATATGTCCATATAATTCTGGTCGGTTTTCTTTTAATAAGTTTACAATGTTTTCTATGTTCCGGGATTCAATCGCATTCTGAAGAAAAGAAAAATCCATTTCTGAGGAAAAGGTTTGCGGCTCAATTATTTTCTGTGGTTTATACGCGATTTTTGATTCAATCGCTTTCTGTGGTTTATTTTCTGTTTGTAAACTTGTGAAATCAAACGTTTCACCTTCGTTAAACCTCTTTTCAGGCTCTTTCATTCTTGGAGTTTCATATATTTCATTAAGCTCTTGGAATGGTACTCGTTTTTTAGGAGATTCAAATTGATTGTTTTCAACAAGTTGTCTGACAATTGGCGATGGATCATGTTTTTTTTGTTGAATTATCTCATCAAAACCTTTAGTATATGAAGGCTTCCAAACCTTTCGAGCAACAAGAATACTTTTAACAACAGTAATTCGTATTTCTACTGAGTTTGAATCAACATTATCCTCAAGTACTTTTTTTATCTTTTTTCCACAAATTGCTGTTACATATTCTATAACAGCAATTTCAGATGAAAGGGATATTACTAAAGTTCCATGCGTAGTTCTACCTAAAAGTGGTGGAATTAGTCGATCACTAATTTGGTCAAGTGCACTTTTCAAACATCTTGCCATTGCAACTAGTGTTAAACAAGCGTATTTAGAAAGAGTAGATCTTGCATCGCAAAGACACGAAATATAATCGTCGCAAATTGACTTGAAACCGTTAACAAAAGTGTCAGGTTTTGGTGATGACTTTGCAAACGAAACAAGGGTTTGGAGAGCTTTCATGCGGTCTTTCCATTCGCTGGTACGTTTTAAAGAATTACCAACTTGGGAAAACTTACAAAAACCCATCTTCGGATTGATGTCTGAACATGCATTCTTAAATTCTTCACGAAGAGATCTTTCAATTTCTTCTGGAGAAAGGGATGCTTTTGATGATTCTTCGACATAGGAACCTTTTTTTGTAACTTTTGTGTTCCCAGAAATTCTTTTTAAAATGTCGTTGAAATCATTTGGAAACTGCTTTTTGATTCGTTTTTCAATCGACTTTGGATTTTTGGCATATAATAATGTGACAATTTCATATGTTTTTGAACGAACAGTGGATGATGAATCTGATAGACACGAAAAAACTTTTGGGATAAGTTCATTTATTTCATAATCTGGATATTCTGTGATGGTTTTCATGAATAAATCTAAACCTATTTCTTTAAGAATTGGTGTTTGGGAGAAAAGGTCTCCAAATCTTCCCCAAAAATCTGATGGATATGAAGCAAGAAAACACTTAATGGCTATATCTATTAATGTGGATCGGAGTTGCTTGTTTGAACTTGAAAGCGGTGATTTTAATGAATTGAATAAATCTAAAGGAAAATTTGGTGGATACTTTTTTGAAAGAATTTGATCTGACATTGAAAGTGCTGCTCGTGTTATTGCAGGTGGTGATGAATTAACAAGACGAATGATAGCGTTGCATAATTTTTGCATTTCTTCTTCTGACAATAAATTGTTTTCCAAAGTTTCAGAAATACTTGAAAGAATGGAAGGAATAGCGTCGGTAGATGCTTTATTTATAGCATTAATCTTGGCTAAAACAGAACTCATTCTTTCAAGCCCGTTTAATAATTTTTAAACGGTTTTTTCCTAAGAGCACGTTTAAAGGCTTTAAACGTTCACCAGACAAAACAAGGTTCATGCAAGAAAATCAAAATGCTTACCTTGGATTCTTAATTAAAATTGAAAAAATCATATACGATCTAACTGAAGAAAATATAGATGCTTCAGTAGATCAAATTTTAGAATTATTTGATCTAAATTTTCCATTAACATTTAATTTTGTAGTTAGCAATTTAATTTATTACGCATTTTATTCACAAAAAAAAGTAAGCGACATATATTTGGATTATTTAAAAAGAATTCAAACAAAAGAAGAGGAAATAAATAAAAATAATTCAAAAATCATTGATATTTTTGTCAACATATATCTGAATTTAAAACAAGAGAAGATTATTACCTATGTGAAAAACTAATTGAACAAAATTTAATGAATGAAAATATTATTAATCGCATTAAATCAAACTATTTTGCACACCGTAAAACAGAAGATGACATTAATTATAAACCCTATCAAAACATTGATAATTTATCATTGTTTCTTCAACACAAATTCAAAGATAATTATTCAGAACTTTCCAAAAACAATTGGGAACTTCACAAAAAATTAATTAAAGAAGGAGTTAATCCTAATGAAATATCTCAAATAATTCGAAATGATGAAATAGAAAAACTTCAAGAAATATCATCACAAAACAATTTTGATTTTAATCAAACTATTCCAGAATCACTTTATGAACGATGTGATTTTGTTAATAAAATAAATGTTTCATTAATTGATTATGCAGCATTTTTTTCAGCTGTTAAATGTTTTAAATATTTACTTATGAATGGAGCAAAATTAGATAAAACAGGTAAGTATGCAGTTGCAGGTGGAAATGAAGAAATCATTCATTTATGTAAGCAAAATAATTCATCATTTGAAAATGGATATTATGTAGCAATTAAATTTCACAAAAATATTGTCTTTAAATATCTTTACGAAAATAAAATTCAGGAAGATGATTTAGAATCATTAGGAAGATTATGTATTTCATACAATAATTATGAGCTTTTATCATTTTTGATTAAAGAAGGAATGAAAATCAAAGATTCTTTAATTCATTCGGCAGCAAATATTGGAAATTTATATCTTGTTAAATATTTTGTTCAGAATCATCAAATTCCGAATATTTTATATAGTTCTTCTATTTCTGGAAATGTTGAAATTGTTAAATATGTTCTTGATCAAAATATAAATATTGAAAAATCGTTCTATTACAAAATTTTATTATTTAAAAATAATAATTAAAAATTATTTAAATTATTTAATACAGTGCTTATTTTAGCATCTGAAAAAGGTCATACAGAAATAGTTAAATTACTTCTTGCACAAGAAGGAATTGATATTAATGCTAAAGATATTTATTTGTTTTATTTAATATTGATTTTAATAATTTTTTGTTTCAAAATAATATTTGAAAATTATTTAAATTATTTAGAACAGCACTTATATTGGCATCTCAAAATGGTCATACAGAAACAGTTAAATTACTTCTTGAACAAGAAGGAATTGATATTAATGCTAAAGATATTTATTTGTTTTCTTTAAAATTTATTTTAATAATTTAATGTTTAAAAAAAATATTTGAAAACTAATTATATTATTTGAAACTGCATTAATATATACAGCTGGATATGGTTATATAGAAATAGTCAAATTACTTCTAGAACAAAGAGGAATTAATATTAATGATAAAAATTTTTATTTTCCATATTTAATATTTAATTTAATAATTTATTTTTTCAAAATAATAATTGGAAATTATTTAAAATGTTTGAAACAGCACTTATAAATTCATCTAAATATGGTCATACAGAAATAGTTAAATTACTTCTTGAACAAGAAGGAATTGATATTAATGCTAAAGATATTTATTTTAATAATTTTATAGTATTTCAAAATAATATTTGGAAATTATTTAAATTATTTTTTACAGCACTTATGAATGCATCCCTATATGGTCATACAGAAATCGTTAAATTACTTATTGAACAAAAAGGATTTGATGTTAATGCTAAAGATATTTATTTGTTTTATTCGAAATTTACTTTTGCAATTTTATATTTCAAAATAATATTTGGAAATTATTTAAATTATTTTATACAGCACTTATGAATGCATCTGAAAAAGGTCATACAGAAATCGTTCAATTGCTTCTTGAACAAGAAGGAATTGATGTTAATGCTAAAACTAATAATTCTTTGATTTATTTAAAATTTATTTTAATAATTTTATATTTTAAAATAATATTTGGAAATTATTTAAATTATTTCAAACAGCACTTATGATAGCATGTCAAAAAGGTAATAAAGAAATAGAGAAATTACTTCTCGAAAAAGGTGCAACAAAAGAAAACACAGCATTTCCTTCAACAACAAATGGAAACATGTCTTTTTTTTCAAAGGATACCAATACTTTTGGATTTTCCAGTCAAGGAAACAACGATCCAAAAGGTCTTTTTTCCTCATATTATAAGCCAGGAAATTTCTCAAATCTGAACTTCATTTTCTCCCAAAATGATAATAAAAAATGAAATCTAAATGGGTAACTCGTTTAACCGTTTTTAAGATGGAACCTCAAAATAAAACAAAAATATCTTCATTAGTATACAATATTTTTTAAAATTTATTATACACTCATTATGAAAATAGCTATGTAATTTTTATTGATATATTATATTTAGTATTTAAAATAGATCCAAAAAATTAGAATAATTGATTAATTATATATTCGGTCTTTTTCGATCTTGCTACAGCGATACTTGTCTGATTTTTTTTTCAGATATTAACTTCAATCATCCAATCATTTCTATTATTTTCATAAATTATTTAAACATATATATCTTTAATAAACACCATCGAAATACGTAAATTTTACAGATGTAACAATGTGTTAAAATCATAATGATTAAATAACAAATTAATTTGTTTTAAGTTACATCAAACTAAACAACGATATCTTTTTGTTATTAAAAAGATGCTAAACCGTTACATCTCATTCAAAAACATTGAATTCATTTTTAACTTTTTCAAAACTTTAAGTTTGATGTATTAATTTACTATTACATTTCTTCATTACGAGTTGATTAAGACATCGATCATATCCTCCCGCAAATGCACAACAGCCATTGCGTCACCGATGTACACACTAAACAATGGTGGGGGGTCTTTTTCTGGGTAACCCAGAAATGCCATTATCGTTCTTTTTTCTTTTATATAACATACACCGAATGAATGTATTCTTGGCAGCATGAACAATCCTTGATCGCTAATAGAACCATCTGATATAGAGACCGATTCTCCATCTGGCATTACATGGAACACGAACCACCACATTTTCGAAAGATCACATGCGTACATTAATGTCCATTTGTTATTTGCTTTTCCACCGAAATAAAACAAATATTTTTCAACTTGTACCATACCAGCAGCAGATGATTGACTTGGTGGTGAAGCTCCAATACATTCTCTGATTTTTATCTCATTTGTCTCCATATTTAAACATAAAAATCCTCCGAGTTTAGATCCGCCATAACTATAAACAATGTTATCCACAGTAACAAATGGTACTGCAGCACGGCCACTGATCTGTTGTGGAATTTGGCTCCATGTCATTGTTGAAAGATCAAGAACATTTAACTCATCTGGCCATTCACCATTAAATCCTCCCCAAACAAAAAACTTATTATTACCAATGGCAACAATTGGGGATGATCGTGGCGATGGTGGCATTCCTTGCGTTTGAACATAAGCTACTTCTCCAGTTGTAATATCTATCGTATGAAGTTCTCCAAGATAATTTGGATTACAATATCCACCAAAAACTACGACATGTGTTCCAATTAAACATGCACGAGCACCACTACGTGGACTAATTTGTTCTCCGGATAGTTTAATCTCTCGCCATCTATTAGTGAGAGTATCAAGAGCCCAAAAGTCATTGAGTGGCTGTTCGTTTGGTGTAATTCCATACCCAATATAAACTGTATGATTATCGGGATCATCACAATAAAATTGACCTGTGCGTGGAGCAGGTCCAAGAGAATTAGCTGCAGTGACAGACCATATTCCAGTGAATCCCGTTTTCAACACGTTGTTAACCCTATGCATTGTTCTACATTTTGTGATAGGGGCAGGAATATCTGAATTTCTTTCGTCATTCATTCTGGACGCTCCTACAGGCATGTAAAGGTCTTCCGTGAATGGGTGTACGTAATTTGTTCCTGGGTAAGCAGTACTTGGTTGTGGACCCATAAATTAAATTTGAATTTTGCACCACGCCATTAACGGTTTTTATGACGATAACTTTTCTTTGAGCGTTTTTTGATAGTTTTTTGTTAATTTTTGTTACAATTTTTTTTGAAAAAACAAAAAACAAAACTTTTTTTTAATAACATTAATATGGTATTAATCTTTTGTGTGTTCTTAATGGTGAAAATGGACATACTTCAAACCACATAATCGCTTCATCCATTGCCATTACTGTTTCATTATCTTCTAAATAGAACACGTTACCAATGATTTGTAAACCGCTGCAAAACGAAGTCATCTTTTGCAATGACATGTCAAATGGAATTTTTCCTATTTTAATGTCCCTAACGGTCGTTCCCCCATCAAATTTAATATTATTTTCGAAAGTTTTAATTGCATCTGTAGCTATAGAATTAATATTTTCTTCTTCGATGTACTTTTTTCCATTAATTGTTGAGTCTTTAGTTATAGTTAACGCTGAGATAATTTTTAATTCATTAATTTTAGGTTTTAAATAATTTAAATTATTTTCATTTATTAATTTAATTGTGGAATTAACTAAAGATTTAATAATTGGATTATATCCACGCCACATCGCTTGATAGCAAGCGAAATAAAATGAAATTGTTATAAGTTCAATGTTAATTTCATTTATATTAATGTTTTGTAATATTTTAACATATGAATACGCTTCATAATAATTATAAATTTTATCTTTTAACATGTTTCGAATAATATTTAATCCATATTCAATTGCTTTTTGTTTTTCATTTCCAAGGATTAAAAGTTTTAAGTGATTAATTCCATTAATTTTCTTTGCTTTTTTAATATAAAATTCCGGATCTTTTAATCCAAACTCATTATAAAACTTTAAGAGTTCATTTTCATCATTAAAATTAATCAACGAAACGAATTTTCGTTTTTCTTTCACATTAATTTTCTGGAATAATATATCATAACAATTATTATACACGAAATATTTCGCAATAATTTCATTAACATTTTCATCATTAACGAAACCAAAAGTTTTCATTAATTCGATCGCCCAAATTATTTCTCCGCAATGTATTAATGTCCAAATTGCGCTTTGTAAATCGCCAATCGATAAAAAAGTTGCTGCTGAAAGTAATGGTTTCCCTTCATTTAAATATTTCGTTGATTTTTTATTAATAATTTTATATATTATATAATCGGAAATATCATCGAATTCTTCGCGTATAAATTTTTCGTTTATTTCGTTTTTTGCGTTTTTTATTGATATCGATTTCGTTTTCGGCTGGAAATTTGTTTCTCGTAACGAAGCGATCAATAAAAAAGCGGATTCGAACTTTTCGTTTTTCATCATTTGTTGAATAGTTTCTTCGATTTTTCCCGAAGAAATCAAATATTTGTATGAGTCGTTTGTATTTGTTAACATTTTCGAACGTGAAATCAAAAGGTTTTGCCAAAACTTATAACTCACTGCCGGTGCAAATGATAATGCGATATCATATTCACCGATCATAAACATTAACTCACAATATTTCTTTGTGTCGCCGATTTTCATACATAAATCGGCTGCTTTAAGCGCGTTTTGTTTGGCGGCTTTAGACCGTAGTAATGTGAACTGATCCTTAGGCAAAGTTGACATGAGATGTGAAATCTTTTTCTTGGTGACTTTTATGACGTCGTTTATATGATATATATCGTCGTCATTGAACGTCACTTTTTCGTCCTGTTTGATGCGATGTATAATTTTCATGATTTGTTCCGATCCTTCGAATGGACAAAATCTGTTTGCATAATATTTGGATTCAGATGTGAATATAGAGCGAAGTTTTTCACGCGAAAAGAGCTTGTCAAGAGAAAAAGTTCGAACTGTTTCATCTTTTGAGGTCGAAAGAAGGAAAAATGGATGTTCTTTATGCATGGATAAACCATAGATATGACTGGAATGTGCATTAATCTTGCCAAGGATTGTGAGATTTCGTGAGTCCCATAAAATAATTTTGCCATCATAGCCACCACTAATTATCAGATAATCTATATATTCACTCCAGAGTATTGCACGGGAACACCCTTCATGACCAAGAGATCTGTTTGTTTCCCGAGTTGTGATGTTGATTATTGATACACCTCCATCATCATCTGTAACTGCTATTTTGTTTTGTTCAAATGGAGACCATGTTAATCCAAATAATGGATGCGCTTCTGGTGTTTTTATTTGTATATAGGCACCTCCTTCCATTCGAACATATAAAAATCCATTAATTGATGTAAATGCTATATTTCGTTCTTTCTTAGACCATTCGATACATCGTAAATCAGAAGCTGTGTTTATAATAGTAACATCTTCTTTCTTAATTATATCATAAATATAACATTTATGACCTGAAGCTACAGCAATTAAATTGTTATCAAAAGTGGACCACCCCACCGATAGGACCCGTTTACTTCCGAATCGCTTTTTGAATATAACTTTCATCGTCTTTAGTGAATATAAATAAACGTTCCCCGAATCAGCTCCAGTTAAAAAATAACTACCACCAGGAGAAAAACATATACAGTAAATATGCATATTTTTTTTGATTGGAAGAATTTTTTCTTTCCTCTTAAGAGTTGGTAATGACCATATACAAATAGTACCATCAAATGAACATGTTGCTACAATGTTTGGATCAGTAGGAAGTATACAAGAATGAAAGATTGTTCTCGTATGCGAATTATCTATTTTATATAAATAATTTCGATTAATTACATCAACAATACCAACTGTACCATCAGAATATGTAACAATTACATTTTTGTCTGAAATTGTTAATATACTAACACATGGTGCATCTTCCAAATTAATCGTTGATGTGACAGAGCCATTGGAAATTGTCCATAAGCGAAGAATCCCATGTTCCGAATCACCTGTAATAATTTGGCCAGGAAGAGAAGGAACCCAATCACCACATTTAGTTTTGATGGTGGTGTCATTGCTTTGTGACGTAATATGAAAATTTGGTAAAACTGAATAAACGGCCCAGCAAATGTTGTCAAGAATCAGTAAACAATGTGTAGTATCAAGAGGATCAAATGAAATGCAGTGGACAAAGCCTAGAGTCCTTTCGACTCGATTAAGTATTTGGTTGCGTATTTCATAAAAGCTACGATCATAACAAAATAATAAATAATAACTTTTGATATCGGGATGTGGACAAAAACAACTGATAGCTGCTGATACCTCAATGTATTTAATAGAACCTTTTTTGTTTTTGACATCAACTGATATGTAAAATGTAAGGATTTCTAAAAATATATAAACCTCAGAGCCACTTTGAGAATACTCCATACATGTAAACTTTCCTTCTGATAAATTGTAAAAGTTATCTTGATAAATAATTTCTTTTTGAATAAAATCAAAAATAATGAACTTGCCGGTATTATAAAAAATAGCGATTTCTGTATAATTTTTAGGTGAAAGCCTGATACCTACAATAATTTCTTTTCCATTACAATTGAATACATCTAAGTTTAGCTCGGGAATTTTGTAAATAAATATCGAATAATGAGTGGCATATGCAAAATAATTTTTGTTCTTGGTTACTTGATTATATCCACTATTAATAACACCGCCAGGAGCTGTAGATAATCTCCTAACAAGATTCCCAAGCATTATAAAGCTTTAATAATTTGCAACGATGGATATTTCTGATAAATTCGATCAAAATTCATTCAAATAACATCGTTAACTTTTGGAATTTGGAAAAGAAGTTTCTTGGAATGATGAATTTTCTCTAAAAAATAAATCAAAAACAAGTACACGCAAGGGATAGTTTATTTATGTTGTCATTTTAGAATATTGATAATTATTCTTCATTAATGTTGTCAACTATTAACAACGTTTTCTGAAACTTGATGTTCGATTTCAAGACGCAAGATTTTGTCAACAATATACCAAATTAAAACAAAGAATAATGTGATAACAAAAAATAAGAAAAGTATTTCGCAAAATAATGTGTTACCGCGAGGGCGAATTTCAGTGCGTATCTCGTGCTGTGTTTCCTTTAAACAGCTTGTTGTTTGAATTTTATCGATTTCTTCAAATTCGTCTTCATAATACACTTGATTCCACTCCTCTGCTTTGTACGTTATTGGTTCCGGTGCGAAATGAACTTTTTTATCTGGTTTTTCTTTTTGTTTAACTTGATCAACCTCAAAATTCATTTGATGATGGATTCAGTGTATTGGGGTGCCCCAAAACACGTGTTTTTGAATTGAGACATCGGGATTTTGGGATGCCCTGTTTTTTGACGGTTTGAAATTTGAGGTGTTTTACAGATGTAAACTATAGAATATTCAATGTGGTGTGAGCGTCATCTGGAAACTGCTGAATTATGACATCGGCATGTGCGATCGCAATAACGAAAATTTTTGGATTTTATATAAATCTTATCCACTATCATACATGATTTGACACCATGAATTTTTAAACAAATTTATCTTTAATCAAAGTATATTGATATGGTCTAGATTAGACTTTAATCTATTAGATTTAATTCTAAACTGGCAAAATCTCAATTTTTTTTAGTACTAATATTAGATATCCAATTTATAAAATGCTTTAATAAATGCAAATTAAATTTTTTCAAGTCATTTTCAAGATAAATTTGTTTTAATAACATATCGTATACTTAAAGAATTGTTTTGTTTATGTGAAAAGTGTTTTAATTCCAATTCAGAGTTAAGTGCTTTTATAATATGATATTTGTAATTCATTTTTGAGTAAATGATTCATTATACTACCATTTTTTATATTCATATTTGATTGATTGTCTATATTCAAAATATGGTTAAAAAATTATTTGACAATTAAAAGATTTACTACCGAAAATTTCAAATATTATCTTATTATGACATAAGAACCTAAATTGCTTTACTTGAAGATGGAAAATAGTTGCCTAGATTTGATCTTTTATTTATATATGAATTTATAAATATTAAAAAAAAAATTAATTTTATTTTACACATACAACCAGATCATTTTTTTTTTGAAATACGAAGTGGTATTTTGTAAAAATCATCTTCATCTGAAAACTCGATTTGTTGTGTAAAAATAAGATTTGAATCTGTTGACATTGAATGACGATCTGAACTATTTAAATCAATTTCATCGCTATACATTCCTTGGCTTTTCTGATTCCTTTTTTCTCTTAAAAGTTTAAAAAGTAAGTGTTTTTTCCATTTTTCAAATATTTTTTTCGTTATTAAATTCTGGAATAAGAGTTCACTAACAATAAGCTCATGTTTCTGATCAATTTTGTTTGGTAATTTCTCTTTGAATTGTTTTTTATTAAATTTTTGTAAATTATTTTTTGTGCGGTGTTGCATTTTCCTTGACTTATATGTTCCATTGTCATAGCTGTGTACCAATTTTTTAAGTTCTTTAATTTCTGTGAATACATCTTCGTAATCTATTTCATTCATGTAAGCAAAATAAAATAAACTATTCAATTCAAAAAAAAGTTAAAAAATCAAATTTATTCAATCACGACAGACTCTAGTTCTTCTAACTCTTGTTGAAGAGCCGCAATCGATGGGTCGTCGAAAACTGTAAAGGTTGACGATTGAGCTGTTATTTGAGATGAAGATGATTTAATTTCGTCATTTAACTTCATTTTCAAGTTTATGAAGTTTGTTAAAATTGTAACAAGTTCCTGAGTGAAGTTTACCTTATATTTTAATTCTTCATTTGCAAATGTAAGTTGCTCTTCATCAGCTTTCTGAGTTTCTGTATTTGCTTTATCTTGTGCACTTGCATACTTAGCTTCGCATTTAGCAATTTCAGCCTCTTTGCCTTGTGTTCGAGCTTTTTCTAATGATGCTTCGGCTTTCTTAGCAACATCACGTTGCTTGGCTGCACTTTTATTCAATGACTTAACATATTCTGACTGTTTATACATTGCAGAATATAAGTCTTTAATTTTTTGCATTTGTTTTGGAAATTCACTAAATTCTGTTAAAAAATTTTGAGTGTTATTTGCAATTTTAGTTCCTTCGTGAAAAATTGATGAGAGTGTTGATTTGAAATCAGGTTGTGAATCAATGATTTCTGTTGAAGATACACCAAAAGTAACTTTTTCACTTTCTATGATTTCGAGGGCTATTTGGCGAAGCTTTTCATATGATTTGATTAATTTCTCGCATTCCTGGAATTTGGATTTGTACATTTTAAATTATTTTTAATGTCCAGTGTCACTTTTTATTTTTTGATTTCTTCACATAAGTTATAATATGTTATAATAAACTTTTCAAAAAGTTAGAAACGTTTTCAAGACAAAAAAAAAAATTGGGGCAGCCCGAACAAATATATTTAAACGGTCACTGACCACCAATTAACAATGTTTCTTTGTTTCTTCTTTTACTCAATTTCTTCAAAAGCAGTCAAAGCAGGAAACAAAAACTTTATTACCACAGTCAAGAAGAATCCATATTCCGTTGTCCTCTTCACAAGTCCACATTGTTTTCAATGTAGAAGAATCATTTCAACCATGGATGACCTCTCTGTGAAATACAATAGAAAGGTTGGCATGGTGTTTGTTGATGTTACTGAATCACAAGAGATTGTTTCCAAATATGGTATTCAATTTTCTCCACAAATTGTTATTTTCCATCACGATGTTCTTATTAAAAAATACTACGGAGAATGGAACCTTCATTCATTAACGAATCTATGTGAAAAACTCCTTTCTTCCGATATTACATATCTTAACAGCACCTTTGATGTCTTCAAATTCCAACACAAAGGTCGTGCCAACCTTATTCTTTCTTCAGACTTAGCTAATCAAGCCGACAAAATTCTTTTCAAATATGGGGGCGCATTTCACATTGGCGTTATTGACAATGATTCCATTCTTGAGCAACTTGACATACCCAATTCTATCATTACACGACCAAAGGAATCTTTTACACATGAAATCACCAATATTGATAATGAAGATTTAATTGAATTATCCACAACACCATTTGTCCACGTGAAAAACGCCGAAATTGCTGGTTCATCCACCACTCCCAACACACTTTTTGCACTTATTGATTGTAGTGATGAATCACATATTTATGAGACGATTCGCCGAATGAAGTTAGCGCGCGAACATTTTGGCCAAAACATTTCCTTCCAATACTGCGACTTCTTTACCTGCGAAACCATATCGAAGCAAATCGGCATCATCAGTTATGCACAGCCCGTATTTCTTCTCAATATTAAGACTCCAAATGGACAGCAAATGCTTGAGCCATTCCGCAAAGTCATAAATAAGCCACCAGAACTTCTTCGCTGGCTTCGCTCACGTATTGAAGGCGTTCCAGAAGAAGAAATCGAAGAAGCTGCTGCTGAAGAAAGCGAAGAAGAAAAAGAAGAGAAAATCGAACTCCCGATTTTACATGGAAATGAATTCATGATAAAGGCACTTAACCCTAACATCGACGCAGTGCTATTCGTAGCTAACGATGACATGCCAATGTACCAGCAGACGAAGAAGAGATTGTACCAAATGATGAAATTGTTCGAGCCGCTGAAAACCGTAAAATTCTTTGAATTCGATCCCGAGGAAAATGTGCCAGGGCTGAATATGCCTATGTCCGGTTTGCCACAAGTATCAGTGTGGCCAGCTTCAAAGGAATATAACGGAAGCTCATTCACAGCTTGCACGACGTTGCAAAATATATTGGAAAATTTGTTGAAGTTGATAAAAACAGAAGTAAGTGATGAACTGGCTGCAGAAATGATGGAGCAACTACAGGGAATGGAATAAAAGTACAGAGTTAAATAAAAGCTTTTATTTTATGTTGTTTAAGTCTCTTTGATACATTAACAAATGTGTGATTTGCTAAAAATTTGAATTTTTTTTAATATTTTCTAATTTTTAATATCTGTATGTGAAAAAATAAACTCAATGCTTGATTGGATTCTTTAGAGAATTTAAAAAATTTAAAAATTTGAATTGATCATTTAGCCGAATTTATAAATTGAATATGCAAATTATTAACCAAAGGATCTTTACTTTTTTGAGATAAGTTATAGAAGTTATTTTTCTTTGCGCGTTTTTAACGAAAGCGAAAGATTTTATCTGTACGTTAAAAATCTTTTCAATTTCCTGATATTTACATAAAAGTGCCTTCTGCGTTAACGTCCGATAATTTGGATTTTTCTATCGTTTATTATCTCTTTCAAATTTGAAAGAGGTTAGAGGTTTGGAACGTTTTAAATCGCTGTCACTTTTGAAAAAGAGCGAAATGTCTGTTGCAAAACTTCTTCGGACAACCAATTTAAGAACACTGACGCGAGCTCTTAAGGTATATAGCTCCTACTTTGTTAGTTGTACAGATGAAGTTTTTGATAATTTTTCTGATTATTTTCCGTTTTATATGTTTGTATTAAATCACAGATCTTCATTATCAATTGCTTATTGTGATCTCTCAGAACGCTTAGTTCAGGAAGTTACACATTACGGACCAAATATTAATGCAAAATCAATTAATCCAATTCTCACATATTTTTATCATTGCTTTGAAGCCTCAAATTCTGGGTTCAAGGTTGATTCCTTTGTTGCGCACACTTTTGATCCATCAGATACAATTTCCGCTATAATTTCAATTTTTTCAACAGCATCTTCAAAAGATTACCTTGAACCACTATTAAAAATTCTTGCTGTTTCCAAAAGCACCAAGATTCTTTCACTTATTAATAAATATCAGGCCGATGTCGCACAAATAATAATTGAAAAATCCGATGAAATGATTCAAATTTGTCTTCAATGTCTTCTTTCTCTTGTTCATGACATTACATCTTTTATTGCCAAGATTTTAAGCGGTGTTGTTACAGCAAAACCCATTCTCATAAATCATCTCCTGCCATATGTTGGTTTTATCCAAGCTAAAATTTCTCAATGTCCCGACCTCAAAGGTCTTAACACAAGAATTATTGAATATCTTTACAAGCAGAAACTTCCACCTCCACCACCTGATAATTTATCTGCGCCACTTTCTCGAATCCTTCTCGATCAAGACATCTTTGGTAAGCAAGCAAATGTCAGTGAATTCAACCAAATTATTTCTGCTAAGCCAAAGAAGTCAACTACATATTCAAATGCAATGAGTCTATCAAAACGCCTTGATAAGTTTAATAATAGCGCTCCTCAACCAACAGAGCCAGCCAAGCAGGAAGTAGCTCCAGTACAGCCCGAGCAGCCTGTGAAAGAGGTTCTCGAAGCATCAGCATTCAAACTCGGCGGTTTTCAAAGAAATACTTGGCAAAACCGCTTCTTCCAATTTTATCCTAGCAACCGCTGTTTGGTGTGGAGATCGAAAAAGGGAACTCCCGACATAAAAGGATTATTGCTATTCGACTCAACAATTAAAGTTGATAAAGAACTAAAAGGAATCAAAGGAAAACAATATGTAATGACTATATCAATTGGAAAAAAGGCACGCGAAATTGCATTTCAAACAGGAGAAGAATTGGAAAGATGGTATAACGCGTTCAAGGCTTCTATAGTGAATAAGAATACATAAATAAAACTATGATTTGTGATAATTTAAATTTTGGTTCAAAAATTGAATATAAAATAATCGTTTGCTATTCAATTAGCTGTCAATTTCACTATCGGCCAAACGCATCACATTAGCAATAACTTCGGTCACAAGCCTTCATTTGACTATAAAGATTTGACTAAAAAAAATCGTCAATCATATTAAGTTATATAAGAAACGAAGAGTCTTATTATTATCGAAAAGAATACCATTAGTGGATTGAATAAAATATATTTGTTGTGTTTTAAATATAAAGATGATCTTCATCTGATGTCTTCAATCAGATTTATTATTAATTTCAATAATGTGTAAGCAAAAGTAAACATGATTCGAAACTCCGAAATTGGAACACTCCAAACAAAACGAAAATTTAGACAGAAAAACAGATTTAATTGAATATATTCCTTATCATCTTGAGCACGCCTGTTTGCGGCTCTCCATAAGGTGTGTCGACCAACTTCTGATATTCTTTCATTGTTCCACGAACGAATTTTGCGATTCCGGGCGTTTCGTTTAGCACTTGGCTAATTTCCTTATTTGTTTTTGCCTTTTCCAAGAACATTTCCAACATCTTTATGCAGCACGGCGACAATATTCTATTTTTGCGATCTTCGGCAATGTCAATGATAACTGGTGTATAGCATCCAACTATTTTAATAGCAAACTGTAGATGTGTTAGTCCGACTTCAACAAACTTTAAAAAGGCAGAATGAAGAAATGTCGAATATGGAAATTGAACCACAATATGTATTAAAAGTTGTGGCATTGATGATTGTAGTAATAGCTCGAAGCTAAGAGGCGCGATAGTAAGCATCTTGGTTATAAATGTTAACGCAGAAACGCGATACGCAAGTAATCGGTCAAATTGTTCCATCAAAATATCGACGGCGGTTTGGAACAGCTTTTTGAGAAGGAAAACCGCTGTTTTTTGTGATGTAATTGCAGAGATTGAATCCCAGCGAGCTGAGCGAATAAAAGATGGCTCGTTGGGAAATGCTTGACTAAGTGAGTCAACAACATGCTCACTTTGGAAGGATTCAACCATTATTGGATTATCACAACATTTTCCAATTAATTTATAAAAACAAAGACATCTAATATATATACTGTCTTTATATTTGTTGGCCTCTTGGGATTCATATGAAAAATCAATTTTATCAAGTTCACGAAGAAGATATTCTGAAAATCCCATTTCATTAAGCCACTTCTGAGTGAGTTCATATTTGGGATCAGCAGAACATATGGTCTCAAAGAAGTTGAAGACGCCCGGATTTTCACAATATTTAAGCAGATGATAGATGAAGCCGCATGATTCAGTTGCTTGCTCTGGAAGATTTGTTAAAAGCGTAAGAGTTAAAGAAGATAAGCGCCCTATTGTAAATTGAGGCACAGATTCCTTAGATAATATTTCTAAAGCTGTATTTTGAAATGAAGAATCATCAAGTATAGGCTTGAGAATTTGTGGATTTCCAAGAGAAAGAATAGCATAGGCATTTGTAGAAACGACACTTTTTTCATCTTTAAATGCATAATTTAGGATATCATGAGAATGAGCAACAAGATAATCAATAACTGAAGAAAACCCAATTCTTGCTGATTTACTAATGTACCCGAGTGACAGCACATCATGTATGTCTGTGCTTGTATCGGAAACCATTTCTTGGAGTTCTGGAGTGAGGAAACTTTGTAACATCTTGATATTTTTATATCACATTTCAGCAACTAAAGCACGAAAAAATAGCGGTTTTAATGTAAAGCACTTAAAAAGCTGAACTGTTTGCAAAATGGTAAAAATGTCTTGTAATAAAATCAAGATATACATCATTATTCATTGAATACCACGAAGAAATTTGGCAAAATGTTTAAGCATTTTTCAAAAAATTATATAATTAGATATGATCCTTCTCAATAATGAAATTGTTTGTTTATATAAAGCAATTTTATTGTTGTATGATAAAGAAGATATCAAAATTGATTATTAGTCAATAAACTCTTATTTAAATATGCAAGTTTTTTATATAAGAAAGTATTGATTTTCTTAACATAATAAAAACCGAATAGACATAAATAATCGATTTTATTATTTGTATTGATTTTCTGGTTTATTAAGAAATGTAAGCTTCGATTTGCCGATACAGTCAAATGGTTTGTGTTTAAATGCGAAAATGCCATTTTTACGATCAAGACCAATTACTCATTCAATTTTCAATATGTCAAAAATAAATCATTCAAAAAATGCCAGCTCGCTTGGAACCAAACACGTGAATACTACAGAATCTTTCCTAAAACATGATATTATATACATAATGGAAGAAGATAATATTTAGTGAACATGTATCATCATTAATATCTATATTTTATGCAGTGTTTATAACATATGTTTTTTCAATCACTCAACAACTTATCTAGCGAACACATGTATTGTTACTGTTGGGAATGTCTATTGTATAATCTGATTATTATTAAGTGGTTTTATTGAAGATTTCTTCGAGTAATAAAAATTAAAATCCAAAATTTTGTAAAACTTATTAACGGTTTGATGTCATTTTTTTGCTTCGAGCACTTTTCAAACAAACTTCAAATCTAATTTTTTTTAAATGCTGATACACATAGTCGATTTTCAAAATATAGATACAGAAGTAGAAATAGAAGAAGGAATGACAGTTATGCAGCTCCTGGAATATATTCAGAACACATTTTCAATTGATACATCTCATTCCGTTCTCATTCAAAATGGAAAAGAGCTCGAATTTAACGAAAAGCTCACACATGAAATGTTCGAAGAAGAAAATTCACTTGTTGTTTATCATTGCAAAGTTTTCCCAGAAAAATCATTTCCAAAAGTTAATCGTGCCTTTAATTTTAAAGCTAGTAAATATCAAGAATACTTCAGCAATCCTAAGTATGGTGGCATTGATGGTTCATCTGTGTATGATTTTAATAGTAGAAATCACCAACATTTTAATTTCACATATGGCAATCGTTTAGGAGGAACCCAATTTGGTACCAATGGGCCAATGTTTACAAATCCACCATTTGGAAATCCACCATTTGCCAATGGACCACCATTTGGAAATAACCTATTTGGCAATGGCCCCCAATTTGGTGGTGGTGGCGGCGGTATGCCATTTGGTTACGCTCGACGCACCAACTTCATGCCGTACCATCCATATCAATTTAACTTTAATCATAACAATGATGAAGACGAATATGATGCTGATGAGCCACAAATTCCACATATCAATTATAATGACAACGAACAAGAGGATATAGAACATCTTGTTGGACTTGGGTTCGACAGACTCTTGGCCATCCAAATATACGAAGCATGTGATAGGAACGTTGGAGCTGCCGAAGACATTTTGCGCAGAATGGCCGAGTAAATATTGTTTTTCGAAAAGCATCAATTGATGCAAATAAAAAATCATTGAACGATTTTTTTTTAGATTTAGGATCATATTATATGATGTGATAAAATCGATGAAATACTTTTTGTTTAGTTATTTATAAATGAATTTTTTTTGAGCGTTATAAAAACAAGAAAACGCTTCGCGTGGTTTGCTTCGCTTCGCTCAGCAAACATAAATAAACGATCAAAATTTTTATAATATTATTGAGCCAATACCAATTTTAAATTAAAATATTATGAAATATCTATTGTTAATATAAAATATATAAATTTTATAATGCACAACACAATTAAAAATTCAAACAAATATAATGATTTATATATATATATATATATATATAAATTAAGGAAAAAATTAAATATAAAATTAAAAATTGGTTAGTTTATTGATTTTTAATGAATCAAGTACGTTTCCACCATTTTGTACTTCAAATTGAATATGAGGATTCATATGAAATAAATTTTTATGTTCCGGCCATTTTTCAAGGTCAAATAGAACAACATTGTCTAATGATTTTACTCTAGATAATGCCACATAAAATGACCCATGTGCGAATGCATGTTCTCCTATATTGATGGCAACTTTTTCAAGAGTTTGTCCTTGACTCTTGTGCGCTGTGATTGCCCATGACAACTTGATAGGAAATTGATACGTGATTATTACTTTCCCATCAGACAAATCATAAGTTACACATACTTTTCTTGAAATTAGAATGGGATTTGCGCTTTCTTTTTTAAAGTCAAATTTTATTTCCATTCTATCGATCTCTTGAATGTACCTAATAAAAGTACCTCTAGCTCCATTTATTAGTCCTATAGAAATATCAATGTTTTTCAGAAGCATAACTCTTGATCCTGGGGCTATATTGATTACAAAAGGTACAATGCAATTAACATAACCTTTTTTCATCGCTCCAGTCAATTTCCTTTTTTCTCCATCAGAAGCAGAATATAATTTCGATAGATTCTGCTGTTTTGATATAAATATGTTGTAATTATCGTTTTTATTGGCAAAATATGAATATGTAAATATAATGAAAAATTCAGCATTGAAATAAAAAATATTTTCTGGGTTTCTTTTTTTTAATATCAATAAATTGTGATAATTTGCAATTTTATTGGTAAAAGTAATAATGATCATTCCATCTTTATCGTCATGGCCAACAAATTCATCAATTTGATCAATTATTTCATCTATATTTTTTTCAATAAATCTTGTTTCTGATATTTCTTCGATTCTTTCATCAATTTTTTCATAATCATTATGATATCTAATATAATTCAAAAGTGCGATAAAATCTAATTCATTGGGATCTTGTCTCATTATTGTATTTAATTCCCACCTTATAAAACCACCAAATTCATCACTTTGATTAAATTGTGCAATAGCTTTTAAATAATCATCATTTGACTTTGTCACTGCAGGAACTTGTGCCATATCACCGAACAATAGAATGTTTTTACCTCCAGAAGATTTTGATGAATTAATATCATTTTTTTGTTTCATTAATTTTCTTGATTCATAATCAATTGAATTTAAAACTTTGGCTGAAATCATAGTAGTTTCATCAATGATAATAAATGAAACATAAGACATTGAATATCCATTAGGTTTAGGAATATCTAATGAACAAAATATATTCTCATCTTTTAAAAAAATCCCAAAGGATGAATGAACTGTTCTTCTTCCTATTAAACTTGCAGCAATTCCTGTAGAAGCACATAAAACAAATGGTATCTTATTTGCGATAAAGTAATTTTTTGAATACATTAATTAAATAACTCTTTTCTGTACCTGCTTTACCCATTATAAACGCTTTTATTATCTGATTACCATTAAATCTTATCTTGATTCCATCAAATATTATCTTTTGTTCTTGATTTAAAGTTGAAATAATTTCCGAACTAAATTCATAAAAGTTTTTGACGGAATCATCATTAAATACATAGCATATATATTTGTTTATAATGTCTTTATCCGGAGGTTTTAATATTGTTTTAATCTCATTGTTGTCTGCAATTTCTTTCATGTGATTTATTTTGTTCATTGCTTCTTTTAATTTTATTCTACATTCTTGGCTTACGAAATTAAGCAGACTTTCTGAATAATCAGACATATTCATATCCATCATGGTTATATTGCGAACCAAATCATTTATACTATATCTGGGACCCTCTAACATATATTTAATCAAAAGTTGAATATATTGTAATATATTGTTGTCATATGGTAGATTGAGTCCGTGATATACTAATGCCTTAACCCAATTTTCTAGACCTGATTTCATTTCTTCATCAGACCTCCATGCACCATTTAATAATAAATAAACATAAGCAAATGTTTCTATATCCGAAAATGAAGTAAATTTTTCAGTGATATTTATTCGACTATTTTTACTCTAAATGCATTTTATAGCTTTAGCGTTTCCAAGATTTTCTGAAAGAAATATTCAACCCCTATTAATTAAACGTACATTTTTGAGATCATCCTGTTCCCATGTTGAATTTGGTGCTAATGTATTTTGTGGTCTTTTTCTTCTGATTTAATTTAAATCATCTAAATTAATATTTTTTTCTCTCCCTTTTATAATTCTTCCGATTGATTTATTATTTGTAATATTTGTCGGTTTTAGATCATAAAGAGAATAGAAGAAAGTTAATATACCCATTTTTTCAAGTTCTTTTGGGCGTAAGAAGTATTTATCAATAGCTGTTATTTAAACTTGTTGACCATTCTTAAAAATGGCTTTACGTTCTTCGGAAGGATTAAGTGATAAATAATCTGTTGTTACATCAGAGCCATGATAATTGATATTATAAACTTGTGAAAATGAATCGACATTGATAAAACTCTATGAATTTTTTGAATACAGACCGTTTATTATTAGGGATGAACAAGGTCGAGAACATTATCAACCTTTACAAACAAGAGTTCACCCAAAAACAAATAGCAGGCATACTGCATGTTGGAACTCATCGAGTTGGTGATACAATTCGACAGTTTACCTCAACCAATGAAATTCCAAAAGAATCAAAACGTGGAAGGCCTCAAGTAATTAATAATCAAATAAAAGAATATATCAAAATTAAAACACTTCAAGACGCATCATTAACATCAGTTAAATTATCACAACAAATGAAAGAAATTTTTCATCAATCAATTTCACCACAATATGTTTCAAATATTAGAAACGAGATGAGATTTCAGTATCGACCTCCTAAAACAGAACAGCTTCTAAACGAAGAACAGATTAATGCAAAAAAAAAATTTTGTTCAAAAATGTCAACACAAACACAATTTTTGGATAAAATTGCCTTTTCGGACGAATGTAGATTCGTATTAGGGAAAGACAATCGATGGGTGTGGGTAAGAAAAGGAGATTATACTCCGAATTCAATATAAAGAAATGTAAAATTTCCCCAGTCAATCATGATTTTTGAAGTAAATACATGTAACTATAAGAGCAAACTTGTAATAATTCAAAAATTGGTGAACTCTGAGCAATATATAGAGAATATGATTAAATCTGATTTCATCAATGGGATGAATGAACTACATGGAAAATTAGATTGGGTGTACATGCAGGACGGAGCTAGGTGTTACACATCTGTTGATTCTATTGATTGGCTGGAGGAGCGACTCGATGTGATTACTGATTGGCCACCCAACTCCCCCGACTTAAATCCCATAGAATTACTATGAGCAATAATGAAGCGTATTGTAGCTGAACAAATGCCGAGCACTGTAGAGGAACTTAAAAAACTGCTTGAAAAAACTTGGAATGAACTTGACATGGAATTAATTAACAAGCTTTGTTCGGGTTTCGTCGACCGTTTACGCCTCTGCTTGGAAATGGAGGGGCAGTCGATTTCAAGATTATTAGGATTAGCGAAAGATTTAAAAGAGGCTACACTAAAAAAAAAAACTATACGCGATGGACAGAAGAAGAGGACATGTTACTTCATGATTTGGTAACAAAAATTGGACATCGATGGAAATTGATTTCCCAACATATGAACAAAAGAGATACGATTTCATGCAAAAATAGGTGGTACACAAGTGTAAGAAAGAAGCAGCCAGAAATATTAATAGAAAATTATAAAATTTATTGATAAAAATTGAATAAAAAAGAGATTTTCGAAATTAAATCGACAATAATCCAGTTGTCAATTTTGATAGGTTTACATACTATCTTATCATTTTTCAATCTATCGTAATGCCGAATTATTTTCACCAGTTTATAAAATAGTAATAGCTTCCTCGACTGAAACAACTCTTCCTTTAAATGCAGTTATATAATTAGCATTATTATTTGAATATTCAATTCGTAAACTGGGCTTCGGTTTGAAGTTATACTTTACTATATAATAAATTGTATTTGATGAAGTAACATTATGTTCTACTGTTCTAAGAATGTGAACATGACAATGGCCACCCCATTTAAGTAAAAAGAAAGGTGAATAATCTACTATATAACGACTTGTTATATCTCTTGGTAATAAAATTTCGCCTTCATCAGTTGAATGTATTTCTTTGCAAGTAGGTTCTGGAAATCCACATCTACAATTTGCTAGAGGATCATTTTTTTTTACATCTAACAATATTACAATTATGAAACATAGTTCCATTAACTAAATTATGTAATGCAGGGGTTAAGTTGGAAAGGATATTAGTAAAAAACGTATTTGAAATAATATTAAAAGAAAGCCTATTTTTCAACCATAAGAGAGCATGAACATGTGGAGCTCCACGTGCTTGAAATTCTAATCTCCACGTATAATGAATTACTTTACCTAAATTCATACCATTAATTAAGTCCTGAAAACCATTTTTTTTGACATCAAATAATCGATTACACCAAATAATCATATCTTCAAGGGGACAGAATCGAATATCAATTTTATCAAATTTTAATAAATTGATTTCATTCTCAAAAATTTCGACTTCTTTCCATTTGTTAACGAAGGTGAAAGTTAACATTAGATCTGGATCCCCAAATTGCGAACACATTGATCGAACTTCTGCTTGTCGTTTTGACCAATATTCTGGAAATTCAGGATCATCACTTCGAATTTTACTTGGTGGCAAATTTCGATTTGAACCTATTGGAGCATTAATTTTTTGTAAAGAAACAAAATTCTGATAAAATAAGGCATCATGTTCCATAACAATATGATACAAAAACAATATCATATGACATGCTAAACGACCACATCTAAAATAAGTATGAGATAAAATTAAATTTAATGCTTTTTTTCTTAGTGTTGTACCTGGAATTGGATCAATGATACCAAATGGGAAAAGGAGAGGAAAACTTAAGGCTAATGCATGTTCGAGGGGATAATATTTAAATTCATTATTATCTTCATTTTTTAGATGAATCAATACATTACAATTAAAATCGACAACTTTTTTTTTGCTTTTAATTGGTTGTGGAAGATTTACTATAGAAATTGTATCATTGTAAGGTGCATTTGTAGGATCGATTCTGAAATTCAAATTATCTTCCATTTTTGGTGTAAATTGCATATATAATGAATTATTTGATTTTAGCCAAGCTAAAATATTTTCAAGTTTCTCTTTTGAAATTTTTGTTTTATCATTTATGATACTATCTAGTGATAAATATCCTGTACCTTCTTTTCTAGATGATAAAGTAAATGATCCTTCAAGGTGAGAGGATGCTATTCCAGGAAATGGTATAAGGATAATTCCATATAAATATGCAATGGATAGTATATTATTAGCAATAACCCTATCATCACCATCTAGTTGCTTAATTATATCAGGAATTTTATTATAATATAAATGCATTATATTAGAATAATTATTTGGTATACGAAGTTTTTCTTCTTTACTCTTTTGAGCATTTTCTATGACATTAATTATATTAAAATTTTTAACAATTGTATCAAATACATTCGGTGGGATATAATTCATATTAAACATCTCTTTAACTATTTCTAAATGATCAATATGGTAATCAGATAGAGGTGTTATTAATTCGATGAATGTTAATGATGGCAATTTCTTTGATTCAACAAAATTATAATATGCGATATAAATTTTAGGAGGAGCACCAAGTTTATCATATGTAATATCTAATGCATATATTCTTAAAGTCAAAATATCAATGTTTCCACGAATTTTGTTGATGATTTGAGTTAGCTTTTTTGGTTTGATTTTCAAGTTTGATGATGCATATTGAATTAAATTCTTTTCATTAGAATTAAGTAAAGCATCATATAAAAAACGATTTAATTTGAAAAAATTGACATAATTAAATTTATAATTATAATCTTGGTTAATTTTTTTATTCAAAATTTTTAGTTATATATGGTTATCGTAATAAATCTCTTTATATTTTAAATATACTTTTCGTGATCGTATCGTTTTCAAAATAGAATTTATGCTCATTTTTTAAAATTAATACAAATTTATCAAAAGTTGATGAATCTAACACTATTATCAAAAAATAACGTTTATAATTTAATGTTCTTGACAATGTTATGTATATTTTTTTCATTTCTTCAATCCAATTCAAATTATTATTTAACAAATAGATAATATATTTGCAAAAATTAATATTTAATAATAAATTATTGACATTTTTATATGATATTATTGAATTATGTAATTTTTTATTTCTAAATAAATGATATTTATTCTATATCTGTAAATAACTATCATTTTCATTTATAAGAATTGTTGATGAATCCGAATTTTCATAAAAATTAAGAAATAATTTACCATCATTCTGATTTTGGACAATAAAAAGCTTTTGAATGCAATCAGGAATATCATTAAAATTAAATTGAAACATATTAGTTACATTATAATTGAAGAAATCATGCAAATTAATTGGACACATCATCAAAAATTTACTGTATTCTGTATATTTCACTGGTAAATCATCATTATATAATTCTTCATTCGATGAAATATTTGGGGATTTTTTTTTAATTTTGATTTAACAATTCTAGGTGATATTATTTCATTTGATGAATTAATTTGATTTAGATCATTTGATGGTTGAAATATATTTATAGATGATTCGATTTCATAGATGGTATATACATAAATATAAATTGAGTTTTTACTATAATTGTTGGTCAAAGATTCTGTTAAAGCTTCAATTTCAGATGATTGTTTAATAATGGCATCATCAGCTAAATACCATAAATTATTAATTTTGATATAAGTTACAAAGTGATTGATTTTTGCAGATAAAAAATGAATTACTTCAAACAAAAAATATCTATTATTTTCGATATCCATAATTTGGGAATTTATAGCAAACTTATATAAATCTTCATTATTAATAGAACCAAATTGATAATTAAACTTTAAAAATAATATTTTCGGAAATTTAAATATATTGATTGATGAAATTTGAATGATATTAAGGGAAGAATTCAAAATTGTATCAGAATCATAATAAATATAAAAATAATTTGAATATAAAACTTCATTTCTATAATTTGAATAAACAAATTGAAAATCTTGATTAACATCTATTTGAGGAATTAGTAAATCTAACAAATCTATTACATCGTTTTGTTGGTGAACGTTCAAATCAATGAACTCATAAAAGTTCTCAGGAACTTGCAGCGCAGGTAAGGTGAAGGTTTTGAATACCTTTAATCATAGTCCAGTTGTAAAAATGAGATGAAAATGACAGTTGATAATAAATCTATGAAAAAGCTCTCATGTACGGACAACCAAAACTGGTTATAAAGCGCAATGAAGCCAATTTTTACATAAATTAAATTATTCAAATTTATTGGCCATTTTTTCAAACTATAAATTTAATAATAATTGGCCATTTTTCAATTATGGGTCGAAAATGAACAGCATTCACATGTTAACAATTTTAAGTTTCGCAAAAAAACAGGAAAATAATAAAAAATTTAAAAATTTTAAGAATTAAATTGAAATCTCAAAAAACATGAGGTGAGCGGTCGGTATAATTTATTAAAATTAAATGGCATTCGCTTGCGGATGCCATTTAATTTTAATAAATTATACCGACCGCTCACCTCATGTTTTTTGAGAAAAATTTTGAATTTTTAAATTACTAAAAAGGAATCTATTTTCATTGAAATAAGATGACAGAAATAATTTCATTGAAACAAAACGGTTTTAATAATTTTTTAAATTCAAATATCCTTATTAATTATCATTAAATCAATCATTTTTTTTAAATTATGATCTGAATTTTAGTTATTAAGTGTTTTTAAATCATTCATTATTTTCTAGATAATCTATTTTTCGAGATACAATCAATTGAGTGAATTTTAATCGTTTTTCCCATTTCGGAAACTTATCTTATATAATATAAAGAATCATCAGTCATTTCACATCACATTTCTATTTTAATGCTTTTTATCGTTTATGCAATATTTACAGTATCAACGATATATGGAGTAGACATTGGATCAGAAAAGATTAAGGTAGGAATGGCTACTAAGGATGGCGAAATTGGGATTCAACCATCACATATTAACAAAAGATACACTCAGAATATTTTAAGTTATGGACTGAAAGATAGTGAAGTTGATCCTCTTAACAATAAGTGGTATGTCGATTCGGAAGCCATTGTAATTTCTTCTCAAAATAATTCTCGTTCTGTGAAAAATCCATTTAATTATTTAACAAATCCAAAAGAATTTCCGTTTCCACACATCCACCCTGTAGCAGCTTCAGCCATTGTTCTTGGCTCCTTGGTACCATCATTTATTCCAAAAACCGATACCATTATATCTGTAATTCCAACATCATCTACGCCACAGTTCAGATCTGCATTATATGAAGCTCTCCAATTAACAAATGTCAAATCACCAGTGCTTCTTGACCATAACACTGCAATTGCCACATTTTATGCGACTGAGAAAATAAATCGCACAATGCGTGGATCATCAGATATCATGTTTATTGACATTGGTGCACTTCAAACAGAGATAAGTCATTGGCGATTTAGTGTTAAGAATTCTGTAGTTAATGTAGAATTAATTCATTTTAATTATTCCCATAAAATCTGTGGAAACTCGATTGATAAGTTACTTCTTGAGTATGCAGTCCAAAAAATCGGTAAATCTCCTTCTGAAATCGATCTCGACGAGCTCGAAAGGCAAATGAAAAAGGCGAAAGAAGAATTTCACTTCAAAGAAACCGTTACGGTTAATCTCACAAAAAAATTCAATGTTTTATTTAACATAACTCTTGATGAAATCAAAGAAATAACAAAACCAATGTTTAATGAATTATTGGCATTACTTAAAACATTCAAAACGCCTGATTCAATTGAATTAGTTGGTGGTGCTACCAGATTCCCACTTTTTAACACCACTATTTTTGAGTTTTATGAAAACATACCGGTTTATAGATCAATGAATATTGACGAAGCAGCAGTTCTTGGCGCACTTTATCATGAAGCGCTTCGTTCTAAAATAATAAGCGGAATTAAGTTGAACGTTACCAAACCGTCACTTTTCGGTTATTCCGTCAGAAAAAGTCAAAAAGAACTGAAATTACTTGAACAAAACTCAAAGTTTGCAAAACGAATTATAACACTGTTAGAAAAGGATGACTTCAAGTTCTCACTTCGAGCTAGCAATCTTGACTATATTGACTATGATGTAACAGGTTTAACTCAAATATCTCATGCAAATAAAGGAAAACTTAGGAACGAAACATTCGTTTCAAATGCAACGTTCGATTATATCCCATCGATTGATTCATATGGTCTTGTTAATATCAAAGCTACAAACTTTGTTGGTGACAGAGAAAAGATTTGGACGCTTCAAGTCGAAGAAATTCCAACAAAAGAAGAAATGAGGGTACCACATAAAGCAGGAAGAGTTGTTAGCACAGCTTTATCCAAGATAAAAGAATCTCGAAAGAATCCATCACTTGCTAATCGACTTCAAGTTTTGGTGTTTACAACGCTAGACAAGCTTCTCTATGATCCTTATATGGAAATGGTCACAACGCCTGAGGAAAGAGATTCGCTTGTTTCTTTTTTGGAGGAAGTGAAATTAAATATGACATCTGAAACAAACGTAAGAGCTTACAGGGACCTTATATCCCGGACAGAGTTGCGTTTACGCGGACCTATTCTCCGAGCAAACGAACTTGAAGATCGTCAACTTGCAATTGAGACATTGCAGGCGGCTATAGAAAAGGCAGAAGAAATGCTTCCAAAGGCAACAACTGATGAAGCTGCAATAAAAAGCTTCAGAGACTTTTACAATTTCACAAAAATTTGGTGTGAAGCTTCAGCTTCTCAAAACTCCGAACCACTTTCAAACCCAATAATTTTGTCAAAGGATATATACAGAAGAGCAAATAAGTTAGTTGCGAGAATCCCTGAGTTGTTTGCAAGGAAAAGACACGTGCCTCATTTCAGAACTGCACCGCCCGAACCGCCACAAGCTCAGAAAAAAGATACAGAAAAGTTGAACAAAACCGATGAAAACAAAGAAAATCAAGAACTGTAAAATATAAAGCTTTCAATGTTTTTTTAAAGACCGATAGGAAACTTTTTCTGTGCCTAATGTAAATACATTTATGAATTTTCAGCAAGCATTTGCTAATTTTCCATCATTTTTTAAAAGAAATGAACCTCAAGAAGAACAACCACCTGAACCAGAAAAAAAGGAAGAAACAATATTTGGAATGGATATTCATCTTATACCTGTAAATGATAATGGTTGTCCAATATTCTTGCCAATCGTCATTGATGAAATTATCAAAAATGCTGAAGTCCAAGGACTTTTTCGTATTTGCGGTAATCACAGAATTGTTCAAGAACTTGGACATGCAGCATTAAATCCGGTTAATTTTGTTCCACCAGCTGAATGCCGTATTCACGAATATACTTCCTTTCTCAAGCAGTGGCTACGCTCACTACCTGAACCAATTCTTACAAATGATGTTGTGAATAACTATTATAACAAAGAAGATCCCAAATCTGTTTCTGAAATGTTATTGTATCTCGACCCCTTAAATCGTAGATGTGTTGCTCTTATATTTAAAGCCTTACGTGCTATACTTAGCAAATCGTCAATCAATATGATGACATTTCAGAATCTTGATATCTGCTTTAATCTTTCTTTCCTTCAAACTGATTCTAAATTCCAATACAAAGATGATTTTGAGTTTGAACCTTTCTACACAGTATTAGTTCAAAAACTGAACAAAGAAGGAAACGATTTTGTTTTCGATTGCGTTTGATTTATCCGGACTCAAAACTCATTTATGCATTCTAAACTCAAATTGCATAATTTTTATTTTAAAAAGAATTATTTTTAAACATTATCCATTATATTAAATTTTAATTTTGAAAAACTATTGTATGAAAATCACAAATATATATTTAGTGTTAATTTGCTAATACAATTTGTTCTTGAAAAATATTGGTCTATATTAGTATCTAATCTTATTCATTTATCGAATCGCTGATAGTGTAATGGTTATCATGTAGGATTGTCGTTCCTGTGATCCGGGTTCGATTCCCGGTCAGCGAGTTTTTTTGCTATATAATATATTTTTCATTGAATTCGATGTTTTCAAAAGAATTACTATCAAATAACATTCGATTTGTTCGCCCTTCAGAAATGGAAGCTTTAATTTGTCTACGAATACATTTGAAACAAAAAAGATGTCCTTGAGATAGCTAAGAACATTAATGTTTGATCTGAAGAATATTCTGAAGATTATATTGTTACTAGTACATATGATCCACGTCTAAGTTTTGCATATATTGCTAATGTTGGACCTGTTCTTATGAACCACCAATGGTAAAGTCGAACATGTTATTTCTCTTTTAACGGATGACGATAAATATGCAGCAGCAGTTCGTAAAGTATTACTTCGATTAGCAGAATGTTTACCATATTATCTTGTAGCAGAAGGATATACATATAATGAATTTGCAGATTGTCATCCACATTATGCATCATTAAATCTTGAAAGTTTACCTGATTCTAAATATCCAAAAATTGCCGATTTTACGCCGAGGAAATTATCCAATTTTTTTCGCGATAAAAATTTGAGAAATCGTTAAAAAATACGATTCATTTCTGTAAATAATATGATCGTATATACATTCGAATTTGTATTCGTATTCCGGTTTTGGGTTAAATTTCTTATTAAAAAAGTTATTGTAAGATCGCGTCAAAGGTAGATAAAAATAGCGCCAATTTCATAATTTTATTTGGATTCCCCAAATACTCCCAATTGTACTATAAATACTCCCAATTGTATCATAAATACTCCCAAGTGTACTATATATATACCCAATTGTTACCAAATCCTTCCAAATGTTTTATTACATCTTAAATCATTATCCCGAACATCATTATATTTTCAAACTTCTTCATTTTTTGATTACAAATTTTAATTACTTTATTTTCTAATGTTTCATTCATATTTTTTGATATTTTATACTTAATTTATTACTTATTTGAAATTGTTTTTATATTATTAATTTATCTTATATATTTTATTCATTATTTAAAAAATAATTCAGTTTTTTTACTTGAGAAGTTAAGTTAGCTAATGGGCACCTTGGTGCTGTAAGAGAAGATGCTTACATGGAATTCCGAACATTATACAAATATTGCAGCATTCCGAATTGTATTCACCAATGCATCCAACTCTATTCATTTGATTGTATTCACTTAAAACAATGCTAAGTGCAACTGATCCTATTTTCAATGCATCTTCTCGTAAAATTCGTTTATCTGATGCTGATAATATTCTTAATTTTTCACCCCTTAAATATACAGCACGAAATATCAATGGTAGTGAAAGAATTTGATGATCAGTTAAGTTATTTAAGCTACCAAAAAAACTTCAACTCGATTTGAAGTATTATTGTCAGCGTGCATGTATTTATTTGTTATACTTGGTAGCCAATGTTCTTTTTCTTCAAGGAGGTATATTAATATATTCGCACCTTTAGTATTTGGAATATCATTAATATATTTTAC